>NC_089499.1:77335097-77552597 GCF_036850765.1 Saccopteryx bilineata
TTCATAATAAAGATAATCTCTAATTAGGATTATTATATCTCTAAAATAGCAGCCATTCAAACCAGGGACATTGTGATGGTGGTAATTATTACCCTGAGATATTTATTATTTACTTTAATGACTGAATTTCCTAGCATTATATTGTGAAATTGAACATTTTTTACTGCAAGTACTTCTGAGGATCTTAAATGCCTCCTCTTCTACAGTGTTCTGTGAGATAATAATGTTTGGCCATGTCGGTCTTCCCATTAAGATTTTTCTAAAACCATAAATAATATATTTGTGTACCATATAAAATAATAGAAAATCTAAAGGGAGCTGAAGACAAAAATCAACATCATATCTCTGTATTAAAAATGTATCATTTAATTTAACCCAAGTTTCAAAATAGAAAGACTACAGTACAATAAAAATTTCACAGAAGAGATTCCTAGTTTTTAGGTATATTTCTGACCATATTATTGCATATTTATTATTTACTAAATATATAACCTAATATTACTTTCATTATTATTTAATACACACATGCAGTGAGTTTAATTATTGGACTATTGTGGTTATTGGAAATTCTGTTTTCTGAGCATTCTAAATATAGACAATAGAAAAGATTAAATAAATTTTATTTCAAACAGTTCATACAGGGATACCATCTAAAATTTGGTTTTTGAACAGATCCCTACTATGCTCTGGTATTTTCTAACTTGGGGGAGGGGTGCAGAGGAACCTTCTTTTGCTTCTAGAAGAGGTGTGCACTCCTCCACAGTTGTATACCAATAACATGAGCCTGTAAAAATGCACCATTACTCGTGAGTGTTTGTTTATGTGGAAATGCTCTGGCTGGGAGTCCTTTAGACTAGAGAACATCAGGTGCTGATGTGGGTTTATTTAGGTTTTCATTGGCTGAAACAGTCTCAGGTCTGCAGTAATATCGCGGTTGGCAGAACATCCTGACCTACACTTTATAGGAGTTATATTCTTACTTCTCAGCTGGAAGATTACATGAGAAAGATCTAAAGGACTTGGCAAGGCTACCCTTCACCAAGTCTATTTCATACCATTAGTTTTTACAACCAATACACTTTTTTTTTTTTTTTTTTGTATCTTTCTGAAGCTGGAAACGGGGAGAGACAGACAGACTCCCACATGCGCCCGACCGGGATCTACCCGGCACGCCCACCGGGGCAACGCTCTGCCCACCAGGGGGCGAGGCTCTGCCCCTCCGGGGCGTCGCTCTGCCGTGACCAGAGCCACTCTAGTGCCTGGGCAGAGGCCAAGGAGCCATCCCCAGCGCCCGGGCCATCTTTGCTCCAATGGAGCCTTGGCTGCGGGAGGGGAAGAGAGAGACAGAGAGGAAGGAGGGGGGGGGGGGGGTGGAGAAGCAAATCGGCGCTTCTCCTATGTGCCCTGGCCGGGAATTGAACCCGGGTCCCCCGCACGCCAGGCTGACGCTCTACTGCTGAGCCAACTGGCCAGGGCCACCAATACCCTTTTTTACAGTCCTAAGTGGAACATGACAATTAGTGACAATGAGAATCTAGGGTTCACCCTTTGCCTAAATGTACAATAACAGCACCAGCTAGCTGCAGGCTTTTTGTGTTTCTGACAGCGGGCTCCTAATCTTAAATTGGCTTGGCCCAATAATTTCACCTTCAAGATGAATAATTTTTTGCTTTAAGTTTTTTATTTTATTTTATTTTATTTCAAATTCTTTTTTTTGTGTGTGTGTATTTTTCTGAAGCCGGAAACGGGGAGAGACAGTCAGACAAACTCCCGCATGCGCCCGACCGGGATCCACCCGGCACGCCCACCAGGGGCGACGCTCTGTCCATCAGGGGGCAATACTCTGCCCCTCCGGGGCATCGCTCTGCCGCGACCAGAGCCACCCCAGCACCTGGGGCCGAGGCCAAGGAGCCATCCCCAGCGCCCAGGCCATCCCCGCTCCAATGGAGCCTCGGCTGCAGGAGGGGAAAAGAGAGACAGAGAGGAAGGAGGGGGGTGGGGGTGGAGAAGCAAATGGGCGCTTCTCCTATGTGCCCTGGCCGGGAATCGAACCCAGGTCCCCCACACGCCAGGCCGACGCTCTACCGCTGAGCCAATCGGCCAGGGCCTGCTTTAAGTTTTTTAAAAAAGAGCTGGTAAACTGTGATGTATCAAAACCATGTGTGCTATCAATGAAACCTATAGGAGGGTCTTTGTAACTTTTGACAGGGTATAAAATGTGATCTGCACTAAAGGGCACTCCAGCTAGGGACCATCCACCTAATTTGTTCTTTTAATCTGATAATTTTAATGAGGCTTCAGCCTGGTCATCAATCTATCATAAAACACAGGGAGCAGAGACATAATGTGATATCATGAATGACGACTATAATTTTTATATATTAGACATCTCAGGGCTATTTGCAGAAACATATTAATGAAATCCCCAAGAAGTTCGATCTATGGGGTTCATACACTTTGCAATATGGCTGCAAAATTAACCTTCACAGCGGAAAGCAGTCAGTTGCATTGGCAAAACTGACGGCAAAATGCAAACATGAACTGATAATCATAATCCTGCTTCTGTCCAGCTCTCCAAAATAGAAATGGAACCAGAAGATGGAGGCCCATTCAATATACTTGCACAATGCACATAAAACATGGTAATAAATAAACACAACAGAAGAAAACATCAAATGTGAAAAGCAGTAAAAAATGAGAGCAGAAAAATTACCAGTATCAGAACAAAAACGAGGATGTTTCCACAAACTGGATCACGAGCAGCATTTATAAAACCCATCTGACCTGCTTTCTTACCCCAGAAGTGTTGTTTTCATTAGTCACCACGTTGCTTCAAATGCATGCTCCCAGAGCCTGAAACTAATTTTCTTCCTCCTACATAAGAACATAAAATTCCTCCAATCTTGGTAATAGAGAGAGATTATTTTCCCCCAGGTCCCAGCTACCACCATCTCTTTTCTTTATGACAAACGGATGACAGTGCATCCGCCCTGGCTTCTCTCCAGCACAGCCTTCTTACCCCGTCCTTCCTGCTCTGCTCCAGAAGGCCAGCCAGTGTCGGCCACTGTCCAGCCAATTGTGCCCTGGCCTCTCCATAAAAGCCCAGAGCTGATGGCCTTCCAGCCCTGCGGCATCCAGCTACAGCCCTCGTGGCTTCCTTTCAGGTCCCCGGACACTCAGTTCTCCTGCTTTGGGGACTTCTCATAGGCTGTTCCCTTGTGCTGGGAACTTCCTGACCTAGCTAAATTCTGCTCAGGCGTGTCTTCCAGTAGCCTTTGGTGACACCCCCATTGGGCCTGATCCCCAACACTGGCTATCAAAGCACCAAATGCTCTTTCTTTCTCTGACATAACACGTTTACTTGTGCATCCATCGGCACATTTATGTGATCAGTATCTAGTCCCCTAACAGACTGGGAGGCCCAAAGACCAAGACCTCATAGCTATGTCCTCACCAGGGCAGCCCAGTGCCTGTGGAGTGCCTGGCACACACTCGGCTAGGAGAGCTACTTGGTGAATGAATGCTGAGAGGCCAGAACACTCTCTCAATGTAAACTGGAAAGGTCTGGACATTAACACTCACCTTTCACGGAGAATGCAGTATGGTACCTGACCCATTTTACTGCTGTAATGTACAACCACTGTCATTTGTATCCCGAAGAGCCTTGGAAGTCCCCAGTTAGGCTGCACCCAAACCGAGTCACAAAAATTTCCTTTCAGACATCCCTCCTCTGACTCACATAAGGCCACACTGGGAATGTCACTTTGACATTCTCAGTAACTGATAGCATCACTGCTTAAAAGAGTGCCCTCTGACACCAAGACTATCTGCTTAACAGCTTGTGATGGCAAACACTGCTCTCACTTTGCTTTATGGCCCAAGAATTTTTAAATGAAGCTTTTATAACAAGGGTATAATTGGAGGTACTCTGCTCAGTACCTGGGCTGATTTTACACATTTGCCCGACAGAAAAACGCTGTGCAACATTTCATCATTTATAAAACCGGAGAGTAGAAGATGACTACATTGGTGCTTTGGTGGATACATGCATGGAAGGGAGGTCATCATTCTGCTCAGTCCTCAGCCCGTGGGCAGGAGTGAGCCTGGGCGGCAGTTTGCCATCTTTCTGATCCGAATGTCAAGCAACACCTCTTGACATGACACAGCAAAATGTGAGCAGAACCGCTTCTGAGCTTCCAGAGCGTTCCAGCGGCAGCCAAGGACGGACTCATGGAGCCTCCCCGGGCGTTCCAGTGGCAGCCAAGATGGACTCATGGAGCCTCCCCGAGCGTTCCAGCGGCAGCCAAGATGGACTCATGGAGCCTCCCCGGGCGTTCCAGCGGCAGCCAAGATGGACTCATGGAGCCTCCCCGGGCGTTCCAGTGGCAGCCAAGATGGACTCATGGAGCCTCCCCGAGCGTTCCAGCGGCAGCCAAGATGGACTCATGGAGCCTCCCCGGGCGTTCCAGTGGCAGCCAAGATGGACTCATGGAGCCTCCCCGGGCGTTCCAGCGGCAGCCAAGATGGACTCATGGAGCCTCCCCGAGCGTTCCAGTGGCAGCCAAGGACGGACTCATGGAGCCTCCCCGAGCGTTCCAGCGGCAGCCAAGGACGGACTCATGGAGCCTCCCCGGGCGTTCCAGCGGCAGCCAAGGACGGACTCATGGAGCCTCCCCGCTCTCGTGAGACAAACACCCGTCTTGGCCCGTTCTCAGCGTTGGCACTTGGATGGACTCAATGGGGACAGTGCGGGTGAGGCCTGCCTCTGCCGCCCAGCTTGGAGCGCTGTAGTAAAGAAGCCCCCACATCTTTTACAGAAGCAGCAGGACTGGGGGAGCTGCATGGCAAAAAACTCATAAAAACCCAATTTTTTGATGAGCTTGAAGCAAGATCCCATTAGGTAGCCCATAAAAATCATGTGCTCCGGGCCCTGGCTGGTTGGCTCAGCGGTAGAGTGTCAGCCCAGTGTGTGGAAGTCCCGGTTCAATTCCTGGCCAGGGCACACAGGAGAAGCGGCCATCTGCTTCTCCACCCCTCCCTCCTTCCTCTCTGTCTCTCTCTTCCCTTCCCGCAGCCAAGGCTCCATTGGAGCAAAGATGGCCCGGGCACTGGGGATGGCTCTATGGCCTCTGCCTCAGGCACTAGAATGGCTCTGGTTGTAACAGAGCATCGCCCCCTGGTGGGCAGAGCATTGCCCCCTGGCGGGCGTGCCGGGTGGATCCCGGTCCGGCGCATGTGGGAGTCTGTCTGCCTCCCTGCTTCTAACTTTGGAAAAATACTAAATAAATAAATAAATAAATTGTGCTCCAGCAGAAGGCTGGTGAAAGCAAAGCTCTTATAACCTCAGCATCCTTCCAAATTTTAAGAGAGCTGCTGGCAAGAAACGTGGTTCAAAAATACAAGTTTCCACAATAAAAACTTTTCCTTAAAGTCCTAATTGTCTTAGGTCCCAAGCACACGCCACCAGGGCACCCGTCCCAGGTCCAACCCCCGGGCTCAGCAGGGTGCTATGTGTTTACAGGAGGGTAGAGCAACATAAGACTGTTAGGAGAAGAGCCTGGGGGGGGGGGGGTAATGGCAGTTCAAGTGCTACCATTTCTGAGTCATGTGACTTGGGGCAATTTTGAGTATGACTCAGTTTTCCCATTTGTCATTAGAAACAGGAGCTGCTGCACAAGTCCGAGGCACCGAAGGAGACAATGGGTCTGAACTGGCCCACAGAAACACTTCTCTTCTCTAACGGAACAGAAGCAATAGAAGAAACAGGAGGAGCCAGAGGGGAAACACAAACTCGCTCCCCTTGCTCCCACAGTCCCTCCTGGACTCACAGAAGTAGGAACTGTTATCAACACAAATTTAGTAATAGCACTTGGGAATAAGCTCTCCCTCCCTCCCCTCCCCCTAGCCCCAAGGCAGAGATGGCTCCCCTAGTCCTGGGCCACTTGGAGGAAAGCAAGTCCAGCTCTCTGCTCTGGAGTGGCTTCCCAGCTTCCGGCCACCAGCACTAAGTGGACCCAGGGGCCAGGCCAAGATGCCAAGCCTACACCCCTGCCCTGGGGGGAATGAATGGCTTGGCCTCCCTCTGCCTGCTCATCCTCTGAAGGAAAGAAGACAGAGCCTCAGCTGAGCTCTAGCTCCAGTGGTACTATCTTCAATCTGACTCTTCACCAACAAATCCCATCCTGACTTTCTTCTGACTCCAACCAGGAGGTGGGGCAAATGATTAGGTTCCCTGACACCGAAGAGAATATTACTATTTCATATTGTACAAGGTGGAGTCACCAACAGCCAGCAGCACTTCTGCAAATGTTCACTACTAAATAGGAACAAATCCACATGGAACGGGTGGGTCTCTGCCCTGAGATGTGGAGGCAGAAAGGGTAAGCAGGGCCCCAGCAGTTGAGAACACTCTCTCAGGAAAAGTGAGATCCCACAGATTGTCAACTGTCTAGGCAGAATTGGCAGGGGAGGGGCGGGCTTGGGGGACGAACAGCCTGGCCATGCTAGCTGGTCTCCACGGGCGCTGCACGGAAGAATTACACGAGCAACTACTGAGAAGGCGATGCTCAGGGTACCTCCCAGACCAACATCCTAAATTCTGTCACGTGCCCCAAGCACGAGTGTTATTTAAAGTTTGTTCAGTGATTTCAGCGTGCAGCCACAGCTGATGATGACTGTTCTCTCAGAGAGAGAGAGAGAGAGAGAGAAAGAGAGAAAGAGAAAATAAAATCACAGGTGTCATGATCTAAGCCCAGCTCAGGGAGAACGCTGGGCCTCTCATACAGGCAGGGCCATCGTTCTCACTCCCACAGAACTAATTTCTCTGAACTTGGTAACTGATGTTCACCTGCATATCAATGGCAATACCTGCTAGTGTTTAAATTACAGTGAGAGCTAATGTTTATTGAAGACTCACTGTGTGCCAGGGACACGCTAATTTCACCTGCATTAACACAAGCCTCCAAACAATCCTCCCAGGTGAGTCTTTTACAGCTGTCTCCATTTTCGAGATGAGAAAAATGAGGTATAAAAAGGTTAAGTGAACTTGACTGAAGTCGACTACTACTAATAGGTAAAACTGCAATTTTATCCAACAATCTGGAGCCAGTCTCCTCATGTCATCAAGCAGGCTCTTGATGACAGGTAATTTATGTTGCTTACATTCCACCCCTCTCTGGTAAACTGAGATTTTAACACCAAATAAGCAAAGCTCCTTGTCTTAAGGAGTTTACAGGTGTAGGTGTGTGTGTCTGTATGTGCATGGAGTGATCTCCTTCAGGATAGGGATTGTGCTCTATTGTTATCTACTCTGGCCACTGCTGACCACTGTGTATGGCACACCGCAGTGACTCTGCAAAGGGAACGAACAGAGAAGGCAATGGAAGGGCATGGGGGGGAGGGGTGTGTCTATGGGGTGATCTCAGTGGCAGGTTCAGCCAGTTCCCACCCATTCAGAAGAACTGATATCTACTTTTTTGTTGAGTTTGGTGAACCGGTTGTTAAAATGGCGCTTGTAATCAGGGTTCTCTCTAAGGTTGGGTGCCTGGACAGCCACCCAATGTGGAAATCAAAAATTTACATTCCTTACTTTTTTTAATGTTCATCTGTGCAACAGCGTATTTTAAGTGCCTGTAATAATGTTCATTCTGTCCATAGGTGAAAAAAAAATTGCAAGTGAGGATGCCAATCAAGAAGCAATATGAAAATATCTTAAATAACACTTTTAGTGTTTTTTTGTCAGGTATTATTTAATATTTTTTCATTAATATTGTAAAATTATTTCCTATAACATAATCTAGTTTTGTATGCCTCTTTTATTGTTCTTATTTAAGTATTAAATGCATGAAATGATAAACTACCTTTCAGTATATCTTTTTTTATATCAATACTTAAAACAGTCATTAGGGCAGAGAACCAGTTGTTAAGTTATTTGAATCCCACCCCTGGGCAATCTCATCTATTTAGCTAGGGGACGCAGTCACAGATGCCAGAATGCAGAAGGGAGCCCATCTCCCACTGACGACTCCAGCCTTCAGCCACAGCAAGCGGGGACGGCGGGTTAAATGAATCCCCAGGACAGGCCATAACTCACATGCCACGGTACTTAAAACTCTCTAATGATCCATCACTACTGCTGGCAGTGCCTCTAACCAAGCAGACACTAGTGAGGGCTCTCATAAAAGAGGAAGCATTTCCAGCACTAACAAGGCCGCATAAAGGCTGCTAGTTGACAACTTGAACACTGGAAAGGAATTCACTATTAGAAATTAAGCAGTTGCCTGACCTGTGGTGGCGCAGTGGATAAAGCATCGACCTGGAAATGCTGCTGTCGCCAGTTCGAAACCCTGGGCTTGCCTGGTCAAGGCACATTGATGCTTCCTGCTCCTCCCCACCTTCTCTGTCTCTCTCTCCTCTCTGTCTCTCTCTCCCCCTTTCTCTCTCCTCTCTAAAATGAATAAATTTAAAAAATTAAAAAAAAAAAAAAAGAAATTAAGTAGTCACTTGGTGGTCAGAAAAAAGTTGATGAGGACCTTTCACTTCCAAATGGTGTCCTCGCCATGGGCAGGCCTCTGGGCCCATGCCAATGTGTTCAATTTCTCTCTTCAAGTTGACCAGCTCCTCCAATGAACCACCCACCGTATTTCTCCATGTGTTAGACTTTCACCCCCGAAAAATTTGGGGTCTAAAAACTGGGTGCGTCTTATACAGTGATTGTAGTTTTTATATACTATTTGCATTTCCCACTTTTTCGCACTTGTTTTTGCGCTCCTTGTTGAAGACAGTGATTTGTCAACAGACATAGATGAGGCCAACCTAATGGATGGGAGTTTGACAGTCATGAGGAGTAGTATGAATTTGATGATGAATAAACTTGAGTTCAATAACTTTATGTAATACTTCTTTTTTCTTCAAAAATTCGGGCCCCAAAATCAAGGTGCGTCTTATACATGGGAGCATGTTATACAAGGAGAAATACAGTATTTATTTCATCATCCAAGGTGTTAGGACTAGTAAAAGTAGTGAGTTCCTCTTCAAAGTAGTGAGACATGGAGATGATCTTTGAGAAATTGGAATTTGGTTACCCGCTCTGGAATTACTGAGTTAGAACACCAATAACAACACTTAGGCTTCAGAACCCTGTCTCCCAGTCAAGGGGTCAAAGAGCACCTGCTCCAAATGCTAGTAGACTGGGAGCGTGCATGTGTTTGATGTACCAAAATAAAGTTTATTTTAACGTGTCTATTCCAGACCCAGCTTCAGGGATATGGGAAAGATTGTTCAAAATATCCCCTTTTATATCAGCATTTCAACCTTAGTTGCGAGTAATATCACCATCATCAAAACTATTATTAACACAATTTTTTCAAGTGCTTCAAAACCTATTCTGTGGTGCTTTCCAGTACACACTTTCACTTTAAGTTTACAGCCAACCAATCAGGTGTTGATATTTCCATTTGATGAGCAAAGGCATGAAGGCAGAGGGAATAAATACAGTTGTGCATAGGAACAAGCAATAGGTGGCAACTCAGAATTCTAACCTAGAAGTTATCACTCTAAACCCCCGAACCTTTCCAGTGGCTTTCCCAGGCATTGACTTCATAATCGAAGGGGAACCAAGCCCTGGGAAAGGTTCTGTGACCAGAAGCTCCTTCTCAGAGAAGTTTTATGAACATTACACAGGCTAATGTAACGTGAGCTGCTTAGCAGAGCTGGCGGTGGGCTTAATATATGACCAGTGTCCATAACTACTGCCTATTGTTTTGTATTTTTCTTTATACTCAAGGAAAATTCGAAATTGGGACTCTCTTATTAGAAGACTTGTGATTTTACCTGTCTACTGTTTACTGGGATGAGGACACCTTCCACCTATACAATTCAAAATACAGAAGAATCCAAGTATTAGGCTGATTTCCATAAAAAAATAAAATAAAAAATAAAAGCAGGTAGCCAAGCTACCAAGTTCAGATGTGGCCCTGGACATTCATTTCCTTTCTTGAAAAATTTAGTAACGGGCCTTGGGTTAGTGAGCCGGTAGGGTTTCTCAGCCGTCGGAGCCAGACATACTTCAGAGATATTGTGGCTTTGGTTGCGGCCATCACAATAAAGCAAATAGTACAATAAAGTGTGGCACAAATGTTTTGGTTTCTTGGTACATGTTACAGTTATATTTATACTACATGGTACTATTAAGTGTGCAATAGCATTATGTCTAAAAACACAATGTTACATACCCCAATTTAAAAATACTTTTTATTGCTAACCATCACCTGAGCCTTCAGTGCAACATAATCTTTCTGCTGTTGGAGCATTTGGCCTCCACGCTGATAAAAACACGTTATCACCAAAACAGTAAAATGAGGTATGCCTGTAATCAGTTCAGTTTTAAAAAAAGCAGACCTAGTGCCTGGCAGCCACCTTTGGAGAGTGTCTAAAATTAGAAATAAGCCGTTTAAACCTCATTAGAACGGTGTTCAAGGATGCGAGGCCACCAGGGAAAACACTGTAAAAAGTCCAGTAACATTCTAGTAATATGGATTGAGAAACCCCAGGAATTAAATCATCTAAGAGTCAGACTGGTTATTCCTTTTGAGATATATAATTTTATTTTATTATATGTGGTTCATACTAGTAGTGTGATTCTAGGAGTATCCCTCACCAAATCTATTTATATGACATATACGTTCACTGTATGACCACAGGACTAATATGAAATGAATACTACATAAATTCAGTTTATAATACTCAACTGATACAAATAAATTGAGCAAATCCCTATCACTGCAATGTTATCTATAGTATTAATGTGCCTAATTAACGCTTTCTTCAGCAAAGTAAATCCTGGCTTACTTCAACTTTGAACAAACCCAAATTCCAAATAAGCAAGAAGTAAAATTAATAGCTTGACTTTATCATTTTATATATAGCTACATAGGAATTTGCACACACACACACACACCAAACACATCTAACTTAGTATCTATCTGAAGAACAGAAAGGGCTAAGAAAGACAAACTCGACTGCACAAAGGTGCCAGGAAAGTCAATGTACCGGCACATTTCACAGCTCCTAAAAACCCCACACAGGCTGAGCCCATGGGAATCATTTTTCTCAAAAGACACCTGTGGTAGAGCGTCGGCCTAGCGTGCGGAGGACCCGGGTTCGATTCCCGGCCAGGGCACATAGGAGAAGCGCCCATTTGCTTCTCCACCCCTCCGCCGCGCTTTCCTCTCTGTCTCTCTCTTCCCCTCCCGCAGCCAAGGCTCCATTGGAGCAAAGATGGCCCGGGCGCTGGGCATGGCTCTGTGGCCTCTGCCTCAGGCGCTAGAGTGGCTCTGGTCGCAATATGGCGACTCCCAGGATGGGCAGAGCATCGCCCCCTGGGGGGCAGAGCACCGCCCCTGGTGGGCGTGCCGGGTGGATCCCGGTCGGGCGCATGCGGGAGTCTGTCTGACTGTCTCTCCCTGTTTCCAGCTTCAGAAAAATGAAAAAAAAAAAAAAAAAAAAAAAAAAAAGACACCTGTGCAAGAAAAATAAAAAAATGATATGAGTCCCAACTACTGTGCCTTTTACTATATCACATTTGTTGCAAGTTAAAAGCCATAAAGGATAAAATATTTCTATTATGGAAGTTCTCCCGTAGTCTCTGTATCCTAATCCCTCGCAGACACAGGAGTTGCTCTCCTGAAAAATACAACAGTTGTCCAAACGTCTTACTAAGATCAAGGTGTTAAGAGAAAAAAAGGGTACTGGATAAATCATAAAAAGTTTCACATAGATAAATAAATTATGTTTCTTCCTTGTTTCCTCTCACATCATGTAAAAGTGATTGAATGGATTTCTACTATAAGGAAAATTCTGTGCAAACTGGTCTGTCTTTATAATTATGCAATGTGGTGTACGTGACATGGGTTTTGGGAGGTCAGAGGTACATTCAAGACACAGGCAGGTGTCATCCTGAACAAAGTGAGAAACGAGGCCCTGGGCTTCAGATGGTATAGACATACCATATATTATAAGATGCTACAGACAGAAAAACCAACAGCAGTTTTAGAGTAAAACCTGAATACAAAAGAGAACAGCAAGCTTCTAATCAGGGGCACTCCATGAAGCAGCACCCCACGTGAGCAGCACCAAGATCCACACAGTTAAGATGATGAAACATTTCTGAGACAACGCCTATTAAGGCCAGAGAAAAGAGATTAGAAAAGAGACAATAACAAACCTCAGAAATGAAACCAGCTGATGCAGCTGTAAAATTCTGCCCTGGGATACAACTCTGCAATGGCAGAGGAACTGGGTAGTGCTGGAATTGGGGGGGAGGGGAAGGGCAAGATTTTCCTATAACCACCAAAGGGAGTTTTATTGATCTTTGAGTTTTTCCAACCAGCTCCCACTGATTTCAAGTTCAAAGGCATTTGCACATGCTCTTACCTTTGGTTACTTTTTTATGACTAAATGAATGTCCTTCTAAATTGGTGCTTCTTTCACAAATCATTGCAGTGTCTGAGAACAATACCCATATGAGCTCTTTAATTTAAGGGGACCAAGAAGAAGCTGGAATACTCAGAAAAGGGGCTATCAGCATTTTTTTATGTAAAGTAAAAAACAATTCCTCTTTATTATCTTTGTTTTCAAAAGTTGTAATTTTAAATTTATACCATTTGATTTTTTCTAATGGCTGCATTTAACAAGTTAGCAAAATGTCCAGACAATTGCACAATGAGCAAGAGCCAGTATGAGCTCCCCACTATTCCACTGAATTCTGTTCCTTAATATTGCTGTTCCAGAATGTTCCAGACTCGAACCTTTGACCTCAAAAATTCTCCTGATCTCAGCTGACACATATAAATAGGCTAATGATCCTATATTCTTTTCTAGCCCAGATTTCTCCCCTAAGATTAAAAGTCACACAGCTCCAAATGGTTACAGGATATCTCTCTTTAGAAATTTCACCGGCCTCTCAGAATCATTATCTCCTGGGCAGCTCCTGCTCCTGTCATCATTTCATTGCTCATATCCACTCACTGCTCCTGGGATCCTTCTTTTCCCTGACATCCCATATTCAATCAGTCACCAAATCCTGCTTATTTTACTTGCCAAATATGCCTTGGATCTGTTATTGCTGTAGTTGCTGCTGTGCTCATCTACCATCCTTGGAAGGAAGACTGAGCCAGATGTTTAAATGGCTTTGGGCTCTGGCTCGCTCTTCACCTCTACCCCTCTTTTTTCTCTTCTTCCAAATTACCCTCCACACAACTGGTGGAGCCACATCCATTTAAACAGCATTTAAATCTTTATACCTGATCTTGGAATCCAGTTGACTAAACCTTGGTTAGTTAGGGACTAGGAGACTTCTCAGGCATGCTAGTTTTTCTTATTATGATTAGTTATTCCTATCAGCCTCAAATAACCCAAACAGCCCTCTCTGCCCCCACCCCTGACATTTTGGGCCAGATAATTTTCTATTGTGGGGGGTTGTCCTGAGCACTGTAGCATGTTGGACAGCATTCCTCATCTTTATCCACCGAATGCCAGTGAACTGACATCCCAATGCGACAACCGAGTGCCTTCAGACACAGCTACATGTCCCTTGGGGGACAAAACCCTCTGTTTCCTCTCTCTTCCTCTCCATAAGAATAACTACCATTAAAACAGTTATTAAATGGCTGTTTAAAATTTCTCCCCATTCATTACACTGTTCTTATCTAACCACACTATCCATTCAATACTCTTCGTTGCCTTTGCATAAGAAAAGGAAGTAAACTCCCCCCCCACAAAACTGTCTTCAAATCTATAAAATAATTAATTACAGGTGCAGAGCCAGAGAGAATTTAGAATAGAATCAAAGAATTTAATACAGGCAGAAAGAATGGAAACACAATTTTAAGTTACAAAAAAAACCCCCAAAACACCTCTTCAGGTACCAGCACAATTGACATAGTCTCTAAAGCACTATGTAGACATGCTAATAACTGAGACCAGTGACCAAGAATTCCTTCTTCATCCTCTTCAACTGAATATCCAACTTCTCCAACTCAGCACTCATCTAAGAGCACAGACGCTGGAGATATAGTTTCTGTTGAAATGTTGGCTCTGGGCCCTGACAGATTGGCTAGTTGGTAGAGTGTCAGCGGGCATGTGGAAGTCCTGGGTTCAATAACCAGTCACAGCACATAGAAGAAGGGACCATCTGCTTCTCTACACCTCCTCTCTCTCTCTCTCTCTCTCTCTCTCTCTCTCTCTTTCTCCTACCACCTCCCTCTTTCCCTCCCACAGCCATGGCTCAAAGGGTTTGAGCAAGTTGGCCCCTCATGCTGAGGTTGCTCCATGGCTTCACCTCAGACACAAAAATGGCTCAGTTTCTAAGCAACAAAGCAGCGGCCCTAGATGGGCAGAGCATTGTTCCCTAGTGGGCTTGCCATGTGGATCCCAGTTAGGGTGCATGAGAGAGTCTGTCTCTGCCTCCTCACCTCTCACTTAATAAAAATAATTTTTAAAAAAAAGAAAGAAAAAAGAAATGTTGGCTCTCATGTTTATTGGCCTATGTAACCTTGAGGAATTTATATTGAAAAATGTTCCATGCCTCAACTTCTGCACCTGTAAAGTGGATGTAATAATAACTTAAGAGAGTCTCAGTGAAGATTAAATAAGATAATACTGTAGGACTTAACTTTAGCATTTTACATACATTAAGTCCACAATAAATGTTAACTGTTATCAACAGTATATCTATTCTACTTGGAAACATCTTTCAACTACAAATATTGATCGACTTACGACCATTACAACTTACGACCATTCAACTTTACGACCACAATAGCTAGCCACGACTGCTCCGCGTCTGGCAGTGCAAGCGTTGCCCAGTTGGGTGTAGGACAGTGCGGACCAGCTTCCGGCAGCACTATCATCTCCGCGTGCACCATTTCAACTGTTATCTCAGACTCAGTACAGCAATTTGTGTTTTGTGTCTTGGATATTTTTCATCAAACCCCTCCCAAGATATCTACCAAGAGGAAATTGTCTTTGCAATATTAAACCAGTAGTACTGGTAATGCAGTGTTTTACTTAAACCTGACTAATGTAAAAATAAGAAACAAAATGATGTAGAGGTGATATAAATGGCATAAAATGAACAAAGAAAATTATGACATATAATAATAATGAAAGAAAATTATAATAAAATATGACTTAAAGATTTTTATAACATCATTTCACAGTACTGTACATATAGCCTACTCAACTTACGACCCAATGGTGTTTCGACTAGTCTGTTGGAACCAATCGTGGTCGTACGTGGAACACTAGCTGTAGTGTATCTTGGAGAGGGAGGGTGAGGAGAAGCAAGTTGCCAATTGCTTCGAATCGTAAGTTGCAAAGTGCTTTACGGGTAAATTCTTTCAAGAGGTCTGTCTCACCAGCTAAGGCATCCACTAGATTACACTCCAGGGAGGACACAGTTAGGAAAAACAAGACAACTGGGTTGAGAATCAGGAAACTAGAATGCTCGGCTTGGCAGATTCCCAAGAGCTACAGAACCCCGGTCAACCACATAACCCCTCAGACAGCCAGCTCTCTCATCTCAGATTAGGGAGATCGCCACGGTCAACCACGTAACCCTCAGACAGCCAGCTCTCTCATCTCAGATTAGGGAGATCGCCATAGAGTTCCTAATATTTTTTCTGAAACTATGGTAATTAAATTCTAAGATTTGTATCAGAACTAATGAACAAAGCAACTCAATTCTAAACTAAATGATAGGTATCATTGTTCAGTTATAAACGAAAGTAACCTACTTGCTAACTGCCCTTGAAGTGCAATGATATAAAGATTCTCACAGGGTCACATTAAAGAATTCGAAGTCTCTTGATTATATAATGCTTCACCAATTATTAAACAGTTCTCTGTGATGTTCACTAAAAGAAAATTTAAATTATAGGTTACTTGCAGACAGGAGATGTACTGAAAACACCTGCTAGGCTATAGATTCAATGTTGTACAACCACAAATCTGTTCCAAAACTGTATCCAAACATTAAAAATAACTCCGGCTTTCACTTAATGACAAATCCTAGGAAATCACTTATCTGTATAAAGAGTTTAATTGGAACATATGCATTTAATTTTTTGTATGTATAAAAAAGTTCTTCTTAATCAACCCAAAACATTGTGAAATTACACTTCTAGGTAATGCAGTGAAAGATCTGGACTTATAACAGGATCAAACCAAGGATATGGAAAATGTAAGAAAGATGATACTCAAACAGCAGTAACTGGAAAGGAATAAATTAAGAATCATATTAGTATACTGCAGTCACCCTGAAAAGCAGTGTAAGAAGAAAATCTTAACAACCTACCACTGCTCTCCAGTATAAACTCGTGTTCTCCAATTCAGTACTGCTTATTGGGTTTTCTGTGGTGGATGTTTGGTAAATGACTATAGTTACTATTTCTTTTATCCTTCTTCCCTCTTCCCCCTCCTTCTTGTCTCTTCCTTTTTCTTTCCTTCCTTCCATCCTTCCTTCCCTTCTTCCTTTGGTGTAGCAGTCCTTGTTTCATATTGCCAAGAGAACCAGTAAAAAAAAAATTAAAACATTAGACCTACAGTAATGATAGAAAAAGTACTCTTCATTCGAAAAAGAAAAAGACTTCTCAGAATGGTAAAAAAAACCCCAACATGACCAATTTAGGTCACCACAGGAAGATTTATACTTTAATATTGGTGTTTTGCTGTGTAAAGAAATGGAAGACGATTGGAGAGCCCAATTCTAAAATTCACAAATTGGAAATTTATATTCTCAAAATAAAATATTTATCACTTTGAAATTATACAAAAGATATAATTCTTGTATTTGCTTCTTGATATTTCAGCTTCCCCTATCTCCAATGACAAAATAATGCTCCTGTCAATGAAAGAATCCAAAGCCCAACCCTTTTCCAAATGTATGGTTCCCCAACAACTCTGAGGTAAAGCTACCATTCTGAGGATACACTTGTAATGTTCATGAAGAATGGTATAAAGAAGGTGTCTCCTAAATACTGTAGAATGAGCGAGTGATTTAGCAAATGAGAGCATGAATAATAAATGAAAAAATATTACATTTTGTTTACTTAGGGACTGATGATGAAAAAGGAGGGAAAAGGAAAAAACATAGAGACATATAAAGAATAGCAAGAGCAAGAAACATACACATAGGTGTGCTGAAGCACAGAGAAACTAACTCATTAACCTCACAGGGAGACCCTAGGAAGGAAATACAAAAGACAGAGGCAAACTAGAAAGAAAAATAGCAAAATAATCCAAGAGTCTCTCAACCCACCATCTACTGAGATAAAAGCATTCTGATGGGAAACTTTATTGAAACATTCAAAGACACATATATGCCCAGATATTCTTGGCACTCTGAATGCACTACTACTTTAACATTTTTAAAGCCCTGTTGCTTTTTCAAAACTACAGGCATAAAAGGAGATACATGCCTTTAACAGCATGTTAGTTAGACCCAGTGGAGCCCAAGTCAGAAAGTTACCACCCACAGTGAGTCAGTAGACCCAGAACATTCAATTTAATGTCCTTCCTTGACCATTTCAACAGTCTCACACTTCATATATAAGCATCACCATTCTTAGGTGAAGCTTACATATCCACCTAGACACATACTTTTCCAAAATCCAAATTATTAATGTTGTGGTAAGCACCCAGAGAAGTTTCCTATAACTCAGTCCAACTCAGTATATATTTCTTGAGCTGTTAAGAAATTCAGGTTAAGACACTGATGTGAATGCAGGGAAAAGTGGTAATGGGATACAATGAGAAGAGAAACAAGACATGGACCTCAAACTTGACAGATCGTACTACCTACTGCTAACACTCCCTAGCTGATAGGCTATCAAGTTGTTCCTTCCTAATCAAGACTACAGAATATGTTCTCACTGAATTCAGTTAAGTATTTGCACAACCAACCCCAGAGTTAGTCACTTGCAAGAGATGCAGTGATGAGTAAGCTAAGACCCTAACTCTTCAGTGATCTCACAGTACAACGACAGAGAAGGCAAGTAAAATCATGGGTCTAATGCACAACGGCATGCTAAGAGGAATGGGGGCGGGAAGATGGTTAAAGGAAGGATGGATCATATCTACCTTTGAGGGGGAGGGAGGTGAAACACAGCGAAGTGAAGAAGAAGGCCCCTCGCCAGCCCTGAATGGATGCCTCATTAAGGATTCCTCCTGCCTTCTCAGGGTATATAAAGAATTCCAGGTGCTGCCATTTAATTTAATTACTAAGCCTCTCCAGACGGAGAAAAATAATTAAGCAGTCTGTACCGACATGATATAAAAAAAGGGCAACAACTTTTGAAACATTTCATTTTTAAGTTTGCATTCAATTCTGAAGGGCAGAAATGAACATGGAACAAGTGACAGCTACACAGACTATAGGGAAAACCAAGTCACTGCAGTTCGTCTGATCCTAGGCAGAAATTTAAATAGAAAAAAAATGCTGGCCCTGGCCGGTTGGCTCAGCGGTAGAGCGTCGGCCTAGCGTGCGGAGGACCCGGGTTCGATTCCTGGCCAGGGCACACAGGAGAAGCGCCCATTTGCTTCTCCACTCCTCCACCGCGCCTTCCTCTCTGTCTCTCTCTTCCCCTCCCGCAGCCAAGGCTCCATTGGAGCAAAGATGGCCCGGGCGCTGGGGATGGCTCTGTGGCCTCTGCCTCAGGTGCTAGAGTGGCTCTGGTCGCAACATGGCGACGCCCAGGATGGGCAGAGCATTGCCCCCTGGTGGGCAGAGCATCGCCCCATGGTGGGCGTGCCGGGTGGATCCTGGTCGGGCGCATGCGGGAGTCTGTCTGACTGTCTCTCCCTGTTTCCAGCTTCAGAAAAATGCAAAAAAAAAAAAAAAAAAAGAAAGAAAGAAAAAAGAAAAAAAATGCTGGTGCAAAGGGGCTCAACCCTCCCCCTAGAAGTAAAACTGTTAATATTGAATGAAGAAACCTCAATAGAATTGTTGAAGATACATTGTCAAAAAGTAATCCTTTAAGGCAACCTTTAAGTCAGAATGCAATTTATTTCTGAAATGTATAAGAAATATATCATTGACTGGGCCTCTAGATGCAGACATGATGAAAATTTTATGTTTGTGTCTGATGCAAATAGTCAGAAGTGACTACACCCAAACAGGTCTAATAAGGAAGCCGGAAAGTATATCACAAAAGAGAAGTTTCTAAATATAGGTGCTCTTAAAGAATCATGCATTTATAATTTCAAAGTTCATTGGAATCAGAAAATATAAATAAAATTTCAGGAGAGATTGAGTAAAAGGAAAAGAGAGAGAGAGAAACTCATGGACAGACACAAGTATGGTGATTTCTGAGGGGGAGAGGCTGGAGCAGGTGGAAGAAGTTGTGGGTGGATAAATAGTGATGGATGGAGATGTGACTTGGGATGGTGAGCACACAATACAGTGTACAGATGGTGTGTTGTGGAATTGTGCACCTAAAACTGGTATAATTTTGTTAACCAGTATCACCCCAATAAATTAAATTAAAAGGAAAAAAAATAACAATGGCAAATGAGATGTAAAATTAATGGAATGTTCCCATCCAAATCAAAACTCAATGAAGACTATGTACCTCTTGAAAAAAAAATATGATAATCAAAACTATTCAATATAAAACTACAATAATCAAAACCATAAAAAGTTTGGGGTTACCAACATCTATGAGCATCAGAGTCAAAGCCATTAAGATTGGTGCTTGGTTCGAAGGCATTTTAGTTCTGGTGGGAAAAATGAATGGAAGTGTTTATTAGAAATGGTAAAGGAAAGATTGTAAAAAAGGAAAGGCACATCGGAACCCAATTCAGAGTCTTGGTCTATAAAAATATAGACCTAGTTAAAGGTAAGATAATTGCGAGTACTGGGTACTCCTTACTCTATAACAGGGGTCGGGAAGCTTTTTGGCTGAGAGAGCCATGAACACCACATATTTTAAAATGTAATTCTGTGAGAGCCATACAACGACCAGTGTACCTTACGCATTATGCAATAAAAATTTGTTGTTGTCCCGGAGGACAGCTGTGATTGGCTCCAGCTACCCGCAACCATGAACATGAACGGTAGGAAATGAATGGATTGTAATACATGAGAATGTTTTATATTTTTAACGTTATTATTTTTTTTTATTAAAGACTTGTCTGTGAGCCAGATGCAGCCATCAAAAGAGCCACATCTGACTCGCGAGCCATAGGTTCCCGAACCCTGCTCTATAACCTTAAATCATGACTAATAAAAATTTTTTTTTAGTTATTTTCGAAGGAAAGTATCCTCTACAGATTGCCTAATCATTCCATTGCCACGTCCATTTTCTGTAAACACAGGTTTTCTTATTTCTTACCTCTTTAAACCCATGTAGAGTATTATTAAAATAAATATTTCAAAGAACATTTTAATAATTTTTGGTATTGTATATTTTTGCAGGAATTCAAATCAGACTGGCAGTAAAGAATACTTTAACAAACAGAAAATAATCATTTTAATTTTTGCACTTATATAAATTAGCTAAACAAACATTTAATTATTTCTTCAGTGGATTAACAATGAATATCTTCCTTTTTTGCCAATTGCTTATCTTAATTCATTTAAAAATCCTTTAAAATCAAATGCTTCCCTTCCTTTCTCCTGTATCTTCCAGAGGGCTCCTGGTCAAAAGTTGTATATGAATTAGAAATCCTTCCTCCAGACAAACTACTAACATGTGTTGTTGTATAACAAATATTCCACTCAGCAGGGGCTATGAAATGCAGGCACCCTCCGGAGTTACGCAGGTCCAGATGTGCACATCCTATATGACTGCCGTGATTCACGACCTTCCATACGTGCAGGTGGCCCTTCTTTCCTTCATTAGCGTTCACACTAAGCACTCAGGAGAGACCTGGGTCAGCTTCTTTCAGAACTGACGCTTTCAACTCTGTCTGTAACTAAAAGATGTCAGCTACCATTCAAAGTTCTGGGGTCCAGTCAGGATCATGACTTTAAGATCATGTTGACAGGAAGGTGTGATGAAGACTGCACTGCAATGGGAATGCAAGTCCCCTTCAAAGTAGACAACACAGCCACGGCTCAGACTCAAATGCTGCTACACCATCTGCACATCTTATGTAAAAATCTTTCCTGTTTGTTTAACTGAAGACTTGTAAATAATACACACATTCCACAATTATTCCTATGAGCCACAATAAGACCACCTGCAAGCAACCTCTAGTCTAGGCCAATACATTGTTCCTTGGTCAGCCCTTAGGTTTGTGACTGTTTCGGTGCTTTGGAAAGATGAACTTCTCCACATCTAGTCACAGCAAAGGCAGTGAAAGAGCTAAAATTATCGGGAATTATAGGCACATGATGAGAAAGAAAAAAAAACACAGATAGTGAAAAATTTAGTGAAATCAAATTAGTCTTAGGTCAGCATCAAGGCTACAAAATCTGCGCGGGACTCAGCCCTGCACAGACACGGGCTTGTGGACATTTGCGTGTCCCTCCGGATAAGAGTATGTGGGCTTGGGAGCACCCGGTCAGGGCATGGCCTCTCCACAACTGGAGGAGTTCTCCACTCCCCTCCTTCTCCCCATCAGCATACGGCACTGTGGGGTTCTAGCAGGCAAGAGCTAATCCATTTATTGTTTTTTATTTGTTTGTTTGTTGTTGTTTTGAGAGAGGCAGGGAGAGAGAGACAGGAACATCCAGCTGCTCCTGTGTGTGTCCTGACTGGGGATCGAACCAGCAACCTCCCTGCTCTAAAACAACATGCCAGAGCTAGCCAGCTAGGCCTTAACTTTTATTGATTTTTTAGAGAGAGAGGGAGAGGAAGGGAGTGAGAGAGGATGTAAGGAAAGCATTTGTAGTTCCACTCAGTTGTGCATTTTTTGGTTGCTTTCCATGTGCGCCCTGACTGGGGATTGAGCCCACATGTTTACCGTACTTAAAGGAACAACTGGTAGCATTCCTGGCTCTGAATCAGTGCTGAAAAGATGATAAAACTTCAGCATCAGAATGTAAGATGCCAGGCTTGAACTGGGAACTCAATACCAACATTTAACTGACTGCTTGGGGGAGAAATACCAAACTCCAAAACTTAAAATTCTTATTCAAAGACTCAAAATTCAGAGACCTCAGAAGATGAGATCTATCTAGACTGATAAATTAAAATACCAAAAAGAAAGTTTTCCTTCTCATTGCTTGTCATAATATGAACTTAGATGTATAAACACATATATGGACTTACAAGGAGAACAAAGAAAGCAGCTTGACACAGTGCTATCTAAAATAACCGTTCTATTTTATATTATCTGCCCTCTATTTTGCATCTAAAGGACAGCAATCTAAAATTTAACGAAGGATGTAACAGATGAAATGCACTTTAAATTTCTTTGGGGAGCCAGTAGTCATCATGTCTTAGAAATCCTTTCAAATTCAAAACCTGGGTTTCACTCTGAGGTGTTTTGATGGTTTGTACACCAATGTGCTTACCCTAAAACTAATTGGTCTAATAATTAACAAGGGTTTACAGAGCTAGAAAAGTGAAAAACTTTTGTGTAGAGCAAGCTATGAACTAGCCCTTTTATGACTTCTAAAACATTTTTAGAATTTATTGTCCCATTAGAAGGAGGCCAATAAATTTAGGCCAGATTAATCTTGTAATGGTGGGCATGGCAGAGGAAGAAGGGGTTAGATTTGGGAGCAGAGTTAGGGGAGTAGAGGTCCAGTTATTTGAAAAGCAGCATGTCCAGAGGGCAATAACAGAAAACACTGGATTAACCAAGTAAGAAACAACTGTGTAAGAATGTTTCAAGTGAGCCAAGTTTTGTTGAAGACAAACGAATCACGGTTTAGATGCAGAAGGGGTCTAGACAGAACCCAAGTGAGCTGCCAACAGGACAGTGTTAAAACACAGTTCTGTCATGCAGAGAAGACACATACACACAGGGTCTCATCCCACAATGACAGAGATAGACAGACATGAATAGAGATCATTTGTCATTTCTGTGTCTACTATGTGGCAGGACCAACACTAGGGACTTCAGTTAAGGATTTCTACAATCTTGATAGTGTAGAAGTTGCTATCTCCACTTCACAGATAAGAATACTGTGGTTGGTAATTTTAAATGACTATATCACCATTATGCAGACAATAAGTAGAACAGATGGGATTCAAAAGCAAATGACTTTTAGCCCAGTGAATAAGCTCTTACAACACTGTACTCTATGTCTCATGAAAGTAATCAGGAAAAAGACAGGTGTGAGAGAACAATGAAAACAATGGCAATTTCAGTAGGTTTTGCATATTAAGAGGTCATAGATCAAAAGAAGGTTTACAGATGTGAGTATGTGAAATAGATATTCTTGTATTACTATTTATTAATTATATTATTTTTCCATACGAACAACTGTAAACTTAGTTTTGTCCCACTCTGTATAACATAAATAGATGACTTCCAAAATATTTGTCTATAACCCACTATAACAAATGCCTTTTATAACATGACCCAGTGCATACACACTATGTTTCTCTGTGTATAAGCAACTGAAGGAAAGTTCTACAAACATATTTAACCTAACTATGTGTGACATACTAATATTTTGTTTATTTTTTTATTCTATTAATATTTCATAATTTTTTAAATACTGGTTAGGACTCCCTGAATGGCTTCATAGTCATGGTCAGAAGCCAGAGTTTAAAAATGAGTATCATAACCAATGCTAATGATCAACACTCATTGTTTTTGATGTTTGAGCAGAATATTAGGCTTTTCAATTTTCCACACATTATCTCCCCTTTGAACCTTTACTGGAGAAAAGAAAATAGAAAAGGTTAGTTAAGAGGAAGAGAGAAACAGTAGAGAGAATTGTCTATCATATTATTTTTCTTTAATATTTCTTCTTTTTTTAAATTTAATTTTATTTTATTTATTCATTTTAGGAGAGAGAGAGAGGGAGAGAGAGAGACAGAAAGAGAGGAGAGAGAGATAGGGGGGAGGAGCTGGAAGCATCAACTCCCATATGTGCCTTGACCAGGCAAGCCCAGGGTTTCGAACCGGCGACCTCAGCATTTCCAGGTCAACGCTTTATCTGCGCCACCACAAGTCAGGCTTTAATATTTTCTTTATCAAATTTTAAAAGGAGAGAAAGTACAGGGGGGGGTGGGGAGCAGGAAGCATCAACTCATAGTAATTTCCCATTTCCCATATGTGCCTTGACTGGGCAAGCCCAGGGTTTTGAACCAGTGACATGAGCATTCCAGGTCGACACTTTACCCACTGTGCCACCACAGGTCAGGCCTTCGTATTGTTTTTATCATTAAAAAGAGTAGTGAGGACCTAGCCTGTTGGCTCAGTGGTAGAGCGTCGGCCTGGCGTGCAGGAGTCCCAGGTTCAATTCCTGGCCAGGGCACACAGGAGAAGTGCCCATCTGCTTCTTCACCTCTCTGTCTTCCCCCTCTCCTTCCTCTCTGTCTTTCTCTTCCCCTCCCACAGCCAAGGCTCCATTGGAGCAAATTTTTCCCGGGCGCTGAGGATGGCTCTGTGGCCTCTGCCTCAGGTGCTAGAATGGCTCTGGTTGCAACAGAGCAACGCCCCAGATGGGCAGAGCATCGCCCCCTGATGGGCGTGCCGGGGTGGATCCCGGTCGGGTGCATGCGGGGAGTCTGTCTGACTGCCTCCCCGTTTCCAACTTCAGAAAAATATAAAAAAATTTAAAAATAAATAAATAAATAAAAAAAGTAGTGAAATGAACATACTCCGAACAAGAATAGCTCCATCTCAATGACAAAGGAGCCTGCCCAACAGGCAGAGGTTAAAGAACCATGCTGGAGAAGGTTCTGATATCTTTAATGTTCCTTTGACTTGTCAGAAAGACATCTTTTTCCAACAGTTAGTCACTGGTGAAAGGAACACCTGCATGTAATCTTTAGGCACATTTTTAAGACTGAAAGAACAGTCACACACTTTCTACTCAGGTTACCTTCCACACAAAAAGCACCAGGTGTCTCTAGGTCACTTGGTCAAAACACTTGGTGATCAATATTCCTTTCATTTAATTTGACTTATTTAAAAGTCTGGACAGCATTATCCATGGAAGGGTGTAAGGCTTGGCTTCTAGATACAGAGTTAACACATGGCCAGGAACATTCCTTAATGCATACACAGCCCACACTCAGAGAAAGAAAGGGCGGCAAATCATAAACGCACTAACTCAAGAAATGGTCTCAATAAAACCTTTAGTTACCATGAGGATCTCTGGGATAGAATGAAAAGGGGTCTCTTTAGAGAAGTGACTAATGCTATTTATTAATGTACTCGCAAGTAATGTCAAATTTTAAAGAAAACCACTATTTTTTTCCATTGGCCTCTTAATATGCAGAAAGAACCTGTACAAAATGCTTCAGCTGTGAAGTAACTTAGATGATAAATGTGTTCTTCAATCTGTGTACCAGTCAAGGAGCAATAAAATCAGAATAATTAATGCAAAATTTTCCATTATGTTTCTAAACATTTATTTACATTTTAAATTACACATTAAACAATATGAAATATCTTTCACTCAGACAGGTGTGAATTAGAAAACAGTTGCGTTCATCATACATAGAATAATTCAGTAAATTAGAAAGGAATACTCAGAGAACTCTCCAGCTGAAGCACTTGGACCGCTGTTAACTTACCTGAAAAAATACGGCCATGGCTCCAATTATTCTGTTTTCAGAAATTGCAGTTTGAAAGCTGTCGAAGTCATCAGGATTATAAAAGAAAATCTGCATCTGTAAAAGAACCATTAAAATAAATATGTATTAGTAAAACTTTCACACCCACACAAAAGTAAGGAGAACAGTACAATGAACCAATTCTCTACTTACTAAAAGATTATTCATCTTGCTGTACTTTTCCTTTGCTAAATTACTTGAGAGCAAATCCCAGACATCATTTCCTTTTACGTCTATCTACTTCAGTGGGCATCACTAAAACACCAATTTTCCCACATAAATGACACCTTCATGCTACCCAAAATCAGTAACACCAACACCTTCTTGTTACCTAATACTCATGTTATGGTGGAAGTTCGCTATGAAGAAGCAAAAAATGTTATGGAGTTATACACCTTGAAATAGAAAACTGAATCCACATGTTAAAATTATAAATAATCAAATGGGCACCATCTTTACAAACACACTCCCATTCTAATAATGAGAATTTGATGGGGTCTCTTAGGAGCCTGGAAAAATAGCCTAAAAGGAATATTTCAGTGACCCCACAAAGAAATATCATGGTAAAAATAAGCCTGCGGGCGAGAGACAAGATGGCGCTGGAGTAGGCGAACGTACCAGCATCTACCTCCCAGAACCAATGTGGATTACAAACTAATTTTATGAACTATCAACTGGAAAAACCAACTTTGGACTAAACTAAAAGGACTCTTCAACCCAGGAACGCTGAAGAAGCCACCCAGAGACTGGTAGGAAAAGCGGAAACGCGGAGAGGGCTGCCCAGCTTCTCGGAGCGAACGGCAGCAGGGAGAGACTCGCGTGGCGGGAAGTGAGTTTAGCAGAGGGGAAAGGGCCCTGAGCCCCAGGAACAAAGCCCCAGCCTGCAGCCCCAGAGCCCAGAAGAAGCATAAGGACAGTATTTAGCTGGAAACAAGTCAGGATACTGTCTGTGAGAGAGTCTGATTTCTCAGACCCAGGATCCTTCTTAAAGGGACCACGCAGAACATCTCTCTCACAAACACTCACCCGGGGCTCCTGGAGACGGAGGGAGAGGGGAGAGAACCACAGTAACAGGAAGAGAGTGCAATCTAGGAGGCATAGGGAGAAACATTTTTGGGAGATAGCCACTCTAACCCCTGGGACGAGTCACTCCCCAAAGCTGAAGTGAATATTTCCCCCGGAAACAGCAATACCAGCAAAGGGAAGCAGGAGAGTAGCCAAACAAGCTCCCCCGCGGCATTCAGAGCAGAGTCGCATAGAAGGAGGGAGCTTTCGGGTCTACGGTAGTGAGTCTTAGGGTCCGAGCTGCAACGCCCCCACCCACACGGCTGAGGGCGCACCGGAGAGCAGGCGGCAGCGGGAGACAAAAGCGCGGTTCTGCTGGCAGGGGCGGAAGCCGGCTGGCCACCAGTGGGCTCAGGTGTGAGCTCAATCTTGCCCGGCTAGGGAGAAGGGGGCGTGCAAAAGCGGCTAAGCTCAGCTGCCGTCAGCCTGTAATCCAGCCTCCGGGAGAAGGGCGGGAAACCCAGAAAGGGTAGAAACCAGCCCCGGAGCAAGGGCAGAGGAGCACATCCCTGCCCCGCCTGTGCAACCCAGGCTTGCAGTCTGACTTGGTAGCAGGCTCCTCCCGCGGGGGTGGAGCCAAAAGCCCAGAAGAGGCGGAGTTCCGCTACGAAGCTGAGCTTGGGCACGCAGCCTTTCCTGGTGGTAGAGCCAAGGCTAGCAGCTGTTCCTTGAGTGGGATCATCCTGCAAAGGCAGGGCGAAAGCTCGGAAACAGGCGGAGACCCGCAGCTGAGCAAAGGTGCTCGCCAGTGCCCTCAGGACCGAGCATAACATCACACACGGGGGCGGGGCAAAGGCCAAGGCCACCAACCCTTGTGCACCCGAGCACGTGATCACAGCCACTCTCGTGAAGAGAAAATGCGGAGGCAGAGAAATACAACACAAATAAACCAAGAGAAATCCCCAGAAAAGGACCTAAGTGAATCAGATATAACCAAATTACCAGATGCAGAGTTTAAAATAACGATTGTTAGGATGCTCAAAGATATTAGAACCACCATAGATGGCCATTACGAAAACCTAAATAAAGAGATAACAAATATAAAAAAGGACATTGAAATAATAAAAAAGAATCAGACAGAAATGACAAATACAATATCTGAAATAAAGAATACAATGGAAGGAATTAAAAGCAGGATGGATGAAGCAGAGAATCGAATCAGTGAGTTAGAGGACACAATAAATAAAGGCATGGAAGCAGAGCAGAAAAAAGAAAAGAGACTCAAAAAGTCTGAGGAAAATCTTAGAGAGCTCTTTGACAACATAAAGAGAAATAATATTCACATCATAGGGGTTCCTGAAGAAGAAGAGAAAGAACAAGGGATAGAGACTTTGTTCAAACATATTATAGCGGAAAACTTCCCCCAATTAAGGCAGGAAAATATTTCACATGTTCAGGAAGCACAGAGAACTCCATTAAGGAGAAATCCAAAGAAACCAACACCAAGACACATCATAATTAAATTACCAAAGCTAAATGATAAAGAGAAAATATTAAAAGCTGCTCGAGAAAAAAAGACAATCACCTACAAAGGAGCCCCCATAAGGATGACTTCTGACTTCTCAACAGAAACACTTGAGGCCAGAAGGGAATGGCAAGAAATATTCAAAGTAATGCAGAACAAGAACCTACAACCAAGACTACTTTATCCAGCAAGGCTATCATTTAAAATTGAAGGAGAAATAAAAAGCTTTACAGACAAAAAAAAACTAAAGGATTTCACTACAACCAAACCAAGGCTGCAAGAAATGCTAAGGGACCTGTTGTAAACAGATCAAAGGAAAAAAAGAATATAGCAAAAGAGAAAAACAGTTTTAAAGAAAAAAAAATGGCAATAAACAATTACATATCAGTAATAACCTTAAATGTTAATGGATTAAATGATCTGATCAAGAGACATAGGGTAGCTGCGTGGATAAGAAAACAGGACCCATACATATGCTGTCTACAAGAGACACACCTTAAATCAAAAGATGCACACAGACTGAAGATAAAAGGATGAAAAAAAATATTTCACGCAAATGGAAATGAAAAAAAAGCTGGGGTAGCAATACTTATATCAGACAAAATGGACTTTAGAACAAATACCATAGTTAGAGATAAAGAAGGTCACTACATAATGATAAAGGGAGCAATACAAAAGGAAGATATAACCATTATAAATATCTACGCACCTAATATAGGAGCACCTAAATATATAAAGCAGACTTTGATAGACTTAAAGGGCGAGATCAACAGCAATACTATAATAGTAGGAGATTTCAATACCCCATTAACATCATTAGATAGGTCCTCAAGAAAGAAAATTAACAAAGAAACAGCAGACTTAAAGGACATATTAGATGAACTCGATTTAATAGATATCTTCAGAACCTTTCACCCTAAAAGAGCAGAATATACATTCTTTTCAAGCGCTCATGGGACATTCTCTAGAATAGACCACATGTTAGGGCACAAAAGCGGGCTCAACAAATTTAAGAAGATTGAAATCATATCGAACACTTTCTCTGATCACAATGGCATTAAACTAGAAATCAACCACAATAGAAAAATAGAAAAACATTCAAACACTTGGAAACTAAATAGCAAGTTATTAAACAATGAATGGGTTAACATTGAGATCAAAGAAGAAATTTAAAAATTCCTAGAAACAAACGATAATGAGCATACATCAACTCAAAATTTATGGGACACAGCAAAAGCAGTCCTGAGAGGGAAGTTTATAGCATTACAGGCATACCTCAAGAAGCTAGAAAAAGCTCAAATTAACAACTTAACCCTGCATCTAAAAGAACTAGAAAAAGAACAGCAAGTAAAGCCCAGAGCTAGTAGAAGGAAGGAAATAATAAAGATCAGAGCAGAAATAAGTGACATAGAGGCTAAAGAAACAATACAGAGGATCAATGAAACCAGGAGCTGGTTCTTTGAAAAGGTAAACAAGATCGATGAACCTTTAACAAGACTCACCAAGAGAAAAAGAGAGAGGACTCAAATAAATAAAATTAGAAACGAGAGTGGAGAAATAACAACTGACACAACAGAAATACAAAATATTGTAAGAAAATACTATGAAGAACTGTACGCCAAAAAACTAGACAACCTAGATGAAATGGACAAATTCCTTGAACCATATAATCTTCCAAAAATCAATCTGGAAGAATCAGAAACCTAAACAGACCAATTACAACAAATGAGATTGAAACAGCTATCAAAAAACTCCCAAAAAAGAAAAGTCCTGGGCCTGATGGCTTCACAAGTGAATTCTACCAAATATTCAAAGAAGAACTAACTCCTATCCTTCTCAAGCTATTTCAAAAAATTCAAGAGGAAGGAAGACTTCCAAACTCCTTTTATGAGGCGAGCATAATTCTGATTCCAAAACCAGGCAAAGACAACACAAAAAAAGAAAATTATAGGCCAATATCCCTGATGAACTTAGATGCAAAAATCCTCAATAAAATATTAGCAAACCGGATCCAGCAATATATGGAAAAAATCATACACCATGATCAAGTAGGATTTATTTTTGGGAGGCAAGGCTGGTACAATATTTGCAAATCAATCAATGTGATTCATCACATAAACAAAAGAAAGGAGAAAAACCACATGATAATTTCAATAGATGCAGAAAAAGCATTTGATAAAGTCCAGCACCCATTCATGATCAAAACTCTCAGCAAAGTGGGAATACAGGGAACATACCTCAACATGATAAAGGCCATCTATGACAAACCCACAGCCAACATAATACTCAATGGGCAAAAATGAAAAGCTATCCCCTTAAGATCAGGAACAAGGCAGGGTTGCCCCCTTTCACCACTCTTATTCAACATAGTTCTGGAAGTCCTCGCCACAGCAATCAGACAAGAAAAAGAAATAAAAGGCATCCAAATTGGAAAAGAAGAAGTAAAACTATCATTATTTGCAGATGACATGATATTGTATATAGAAAACCCTAAAGTTTCAGTCAAAAAACTACTAGACCTGATAAAAGAATTTGGCAAGGTGGCAGGATATAAAATCAATACTCAGAAATCAGAGGCATTTTTATACACTAATAATGAACTGTCAGAAAGAGAAATCAGGGAATCAATCCCCTTTACCATTGCAACCAAAAAAATAAAGTACCTAGGAATAAATCTAACCAAGGAGATTAAAGACTTGTACTCAGAAAATTATAAAACATTGATAAAAGAAATCAGGGAAGATACGAATAAGTGGAGGCATATACCGTGCTCATGGTTAGGAAGAATAAACATCATTAAAATGTCTATATTACCCAAAGCAATTTATAAATTCAATGCAATACCAATGAAAATACCAAAGACTTACTTCAAAGACATAGAACACATATTCCAAAAATTTATATGGAACCAAAAAAGAACACGAATAGCCTCAGCAATCCTGAAAAGGAAGAAAAAAGCGGGAGGTATCACACTTCCAGATATCAAGTTATATTATAAGGCCATTGTACTCAAAACATCATGGTACTGGCATAAGAACAGGCACATAGATCAATGGAACAGAACAGAGAACTCAGAAATAAACCCACAGCTCTATGGACAACTGATATTTGACAAAGGAGGTAAGACAATACAATGGAGTAAAGACAGCCTCTTCAACAAATGGTGTTGGGAAAACTGGACAGCTACCTGCAAAAAAATGAAACTAGACCACCAACTTACACCACTCACAAAAATAAACTCAAAATGGATAAAAGACTTGAATGTAAGCCATGAAACCATAAGCATTTTAGAAGAAAACATAGGCAGTAAGCTCTCTGACATCTCTCGCAGCAATATATTTGCTGATTTGTCTCCACAGGCAAGTGAAATAAAAGACAGGATAAACAAATGGGACTTTATCAAACTAAAAAGCTTCTGCACAGCTAAAGACAATAAGAACAGAATAAAAAGACAAACTACACAATGGGAGAATATATTTGACATAGCGTCTGATAAGGGGTTAATAACCAAAATTTATAAAGAACTTGTAAAACTTAATACCAGGAAGACAAACAATCCAATCCAAAAATGGGCAAAAGAAATGAATAGACATTTCTCCAAAGAGGACACACAGATGGCCAATAGGCATATGAAAAAATGCTCAACATCATTAATGATTAGAGAAATGCAAATTAAAACCACAATGAGATATCACCTCACACCAGTCAGAATGGCGCTCATCAATAAAACAACACAGAATAAGTGCTGGCGAGGATGTGGAGAAAAGGGAACCCTCCTGCACTGCTGATGGGAATGCAGACTGGTGCAGCCACTGTGGAAAACAGTATGGAGATACCTCAAGAAATTAAAAATCGAACTGCCTTTTGACCCAGCTATACCACTGTTAGGAATATACCCCAAGAACACCATAGCACTGTTTGAAAAGAAGAAATGCACCCCCATGTTTATGGCAGCACTGTTCACAATAGCAAAGATTTGGAAACAGCCCAAGTGTCCATCAGAGGATGAGTGGATTAAAAAGCTTTGGTATATATATACTATGGAATACTACTCAGCCATAAGAAATGATGACATAGGATCTTTTACAACAACATGGATGGGCCTTGATAACATTATACTGAGTGAAAGAAGTAAATCAGAAAAAACTAAGAACTATATGTTTCCACACATAGGTGGGACATAAAGATGAGACTCAGAGACATGAACAACAGTGTTGGGGTTACAGGGTGGGGGGAGGAGAGGGAGGGGGTTGGGGGAGGGGAGGGGCACAAAGATCATGGCTTTTCAGCATTGGCCATATTCCCCCCTTAATCTATAGACAGACAGCAAATATTTACGTATGGTGTTCCCACTATAAAGACTGCTGTCTTAGGGACAAATGCTGACAAACTATTTCAGCAGTTCCTCCTTCTTCAAAGACTTATATGTAAACATAGAGCCCCATGTTTCATAGGACATACTCAAGCTCACTCCAGGCTTCCTGGTGCTTTAGCACAAGGGAATGCCCCCCCCTTTTTTTTTTTGTATTTTTTCTTTTATTTATTTATTTTTTGTATATTTCTGAGGATGGGGATGGGGAGGCAAGCAGACAGACTCCTGCATGCACCTGACTGGGATCCACCTGGCATGCCTACCGGGGGGAATGCTCTGCCCATCTGGGATGTTGCTCTGTTGCAACCAGAGTCATTCTAGCAACTGGGGCGGAGGCCATGGGGCCATCCTTAGTGCCCAGGGTGGATTTGCTCCGGTGGAGCCTTGGCTGTGGGCGGGAGGAGAGGGACCAGGAGGGGGGAGAGGGGGAGGGGTGGAGAGGTAGATGGGCGCTTCTCCTGTGTGCTCTGGCCGGGAATCGAACCCGGGAATCCTGCACACCAGGCCAATGACTCCGACGGGTCTACCATATCATGCTTTTTACTTAAAAAAAAAAAATTTACATTTCTTTTGAAAGCTGATGAACAGGAGACACCAAATCTACCTTCTTTATTAGATCTAGCTAATAACACTGTTCTGTCTTTTTTCCAAATAGCTCCAGATATATGGAAAAGATTTATATAGGCGGATGGGGATCCTCAAACCCCTCAGCGAGATCTTCTGAGAATGGCTTTTAAGATACCTAGAGGCAGAAAAAGCCCAATAGAGATCAGGGGGAACTACCAGCTTTTAGGATACACCCTTAAAGGCTCCAGCACCCCAAAGGGGTCTCATAGGATGCCATCTGGGTCCTGCTTCAATAGTGGAAAGGAAGGTCATTGAGCTAAAGCCTGCCAGGCTTACACACCTCTGCTGTGAGGAAACAGGGACACTGGAAGGTGGGCTTCCCCCTCGCTCCTCTAAGGGAGGGTTCAGTCTCTTCCAGGCTTGCTCCAGCCACCTATGACCTAACCTTGCCCAGAATGCTGGGGTTTGCCACTGAAGGCTGAAGGTGCCCAGGGCCGTCGACCCCATCTACGACACTGTGGACGAGCCTAGGGTATTTCTTCCAAGAAGCAGGTAAACTGATCTCATTTGCACAAGGGCCACTTAACTATGTTTTGCCTGAATAGTCAGGTTCTTTATTCTTCCCTCAAAGATCTCTGTTGTGGGTGTTGATAGTCCTATTTTCTGCTGCTTTGCTTAATATATAGTGTTTCCTTTATTCCTCCTACCTCAATGCCCCATTCATATTTCAGGCTGGGACCTACTCTTAATTTAGAGCTCTCTTTCCTCCTTTTGCCAACTTGTATTATGAATTTACCTTTGCCACCCAGCTTAGTGTATCCCAAGGTTCTCTTTACCAGGCCACAGTCACAGAGCTCCAGGGAAAAGCAACCTGGTCTCAACTCTCCAGGCAGAGGAGAACAGAAGCTCCATATCCACGCATGCTGCAAATGGCTTTTTCCAGTCTACCTGAATCATTACCAGCTAGAAGCAGCTGTCATTGGGACTTGGACATGAGCTGCAAAGTATAGAATGGTGACAACAATTCCAGTGCCATACGGACTTTTCCTGTGGGGAACTTTCCTGGACTCCTGCTCCCTGTGACAGCTCCTAACAGACTGAACTGTGGTTGGGTTGCATTTTTCAGGGATTTGGCATGGTGAGGTGGCCAACCTGGACTTGGGGAACATGTTAAGGACACTACTCATTTATGGATTCTTGCTGTATTGGCCAAGAGTTTGCTTAAAGGCTTTTAATCACTGTAAAAAAAATAGAGGACTAGATGAAGAAGATGGGGCACATATACACCATGGTATATTATTCAGCTAGGAGAAATGGTGACATTGGATCACTTATAGCGGAATGGTGGAGTCTTGGTAGCATTGTGCGGAGTGAAATAAGCGAATCAGAAAAAAACAGGAACTGCAGGATTCCATACATTAGTGGGACATAAAAGCGAGACTGAGAGGCATGAACAGGAGTGTGGTGGCTATGGGGGGTGGGGGGAGGGAAGGAGGGAGAGGGGGAGGGGGGGAGGGGTACAGAGAGAACTGGATGGAGGGTGGCAGAGGACGATCTCTCTTTGGGTGATGGGTATGCAACATATCTAAATGACAAGATAACCTGGAAATGTTTTCTTTGAATGTATGTACCCTGATTTATTGATGTCACCCCATTAAAATAAAAATTTATTTATATAAAAAAAAAAAAAGAAAAGAAAAGAAAAGAAATATCATGGTAATGATAATGATGCCTTACATTCCACAGTTTGGGAAAAGCTATCACATACATTTGCACTTAATCCATCTAACAACTGCTTTGAAGGTAGGGCAAAGATTTCTACACTCAGTCAGAAATAAAGAAATGGTGCTTCAGGAAGTTGTTATCATGGCTAAGATGAAACTTCAGAAGCAGAATGTAAAATCCAGGCTCTCTCTTTCCAACCTTGGCTACCTTCTCTTATATTTGGCTGGCATTTCTTATTCAAAACACAGAACAAAGATAAATCACCTAAAAATCATTGTATAATTTTAATGCTTGAACACTGATAGTTCAGAGAACAAAAACAGACCACAGAATATTCTCCTGAGACTGCATTTATGATAAAAACAGATCTGCAATCCTGTACCAGGTCCTTCACTGACGTGCCTGTGAGACCACAGGCAAGCCTCCCCATGTGCAGAACCCAGCATTGTCCCTTGTGGGCATGGGGACCAAACAAGTCAGCGCACAGAGCAGCATGCCTAGATCTCACCAGTGTACAGCAAACCTACCACCACTGCCACCGTATTGGTACACATCTGAAGACATCTTAAAATTTCTAACAAGAATTTGATTCCACTGAATCTTCTAGAACGACCCTACTCCTTGCATGAAATCAAATCTCCTATAGTATCAGCAGGTCTCTTCCATGACCACTTTTCCTTCACTTTTCCAAATGTCACAATGCTATTCTGTAACTGACTGAACAACCATGACCCACATGGAGGTTCAAGATTTGATGCTGAATGATAAATTCCCAGAGGGGAAAGTGAAGTCACCAAGACCAGCAGAAGTCTAGGTGAAAGGTAAACAGGGTCCTGCTGATTGATTAACCAAGAACTTATGGACAAGGTTGACATTCTTTTCTGAAGGGTGAAATCTGGAAACCCAAACCAGAACACTGGTTTTTTTTTGTATTTTTCTGAAGCTGGAAACGGGGAGAGACAGTCAGTCAGACTCCCGCATGCGCCCTACCAGGATCCACCCGGCACGCCCACCAGGGGCGAGGCTCTGCCCACCAGGGGGCGAGGCTCTGCCCACCAGGGGGCGATGCTCTGCCACGACCAGAGCCACTCTAGCACCTGGGGCAGAGTCCAAGGAGCCATCCCCAGCGCCCGGGCCATCTTTGCTCCAATGGAGCCTTGGCTGCGGGAGGGGAAGAGAGAGACAGAGAGGAAGGGGGAGGGGTGGAGATGCAAACGGGCGCTTCTCCTATGTGCCCTGGCCGGGAATTGAACCCGGGTCCCCCGCACGCCAGGCCGACGCTCTACCACTGAGCCAACCGGCCAGGGCCACCAGAACACTGTTTAAGAAAACTCAGGTACCCAAGTGGATGAGAGAAGAATGGGTAGATACATTTTAAGGATTTACTTACTTAATTAATTTTTAAGTAAGAGGAGTGGGGATAGAGAGACAGACTCCTGCATATACCCTGACCCGGATTTATCCAGCAACTCCGTCTGGGGCTGATGCTCGAATCAACCGAGCTATCCTTAGTGCCCAGGGCTGATGCTTGGACCAATCGAGCCAGAGAGTGAGAGAGAGAGAAGCAGATGGGCACTTCTCTTGTATGTCCTGACTGGGAATCGAACCCAAGACATCCACACCCTGGGCTGATGTTCTATTCACTGAGGAGCTGGCCGGAGCCAGAATTTTCTTTCTTAAAATGAATTATTCTCAGTCCTGTCTGGCTCAGTGGTAGAGCATTGGCCCAGCATGTGGAAGTCCTGGGTTTGATTCCTGGCTGGGGCACATAGAAGAAGCACCCATTTGCTTCTCCCCCCTCCCCCCTCTTCTTTCTCTCTCTATCTATCTCTCTTCCCCTCCCACAGCCTTGGTTCCATTGGAGCAAAGTTGGCCAGCGCTGAGGATGGCTCCATGGCCTCTGCCTCAGGCCCTAGAATGAATGGCTCTGGTTGCAGCCGAGCATTGCCCCCTGGTGGGCATGGAGGGTGGATCCTGGTCGGGCGCATGCTGGAGTCTGTCTACTGCCCCCTACTGCTCACTTTGGAAAAAATACAAAAAAGAAAAAAAAAGAATTATTCTCAGACTGTGAACTCCCACCGAACCTGGCAGCTTCCTGGAAATGTGTTGCCTTTTGGTTTGGTCAGCTTTAGACATCATAAATTTACCTTGAGAAAAATCTATTCAATGAGGTGCAGATTAAAATAGTTTAATACTGGGTGAATTGCTTTGGGTACATTGCTACTACCTCAGAGAAGAAACTCCACACAAGTATATTCAGGAAATAACACTTCAGATTTCTTTTAAAACTCAGGTCTTCAAATGAAGTACATTCACAGGTTTTCTTATTCATCAGTGCATGAGCACTGTGAGCGTTGTTTAATGCAGCACCTGAATACTGCAATACAAAATAGTTTAAGTCTTTTTCAAGGACATTTTCATTTACAACTGGGTGAGAAAATTCATTTTTAGAAAACGTCTTTGACAACATGGATGGAACTTGAGAACATTGTACTAAGTGAAATAAGTAAATCAGAAAAAGCTAAGAACTATATGATTTTACACATAGTTGGGATATAAAAACGAGATTCATAAACATAGACAAAAGTGAAGTAGTTACCAGGGTGAGAGGACAGATATACGATGACAGAAAATGATTTGACTTTGGGTGATGGCACACAACACAATCTACAGTTCAAATGCTATAGAGATGTTCACCTGAAACCTATGCATTCTCTTATTGAGCAATGTCAGCCCATTAAATTTCATTTTCTAAATTAAAAAATATATATGACTCTGAGTCATGACCCCACCCATCAGGATAATAAAATGTCACATAAAAGGAACAGCAGCATAGGTCTGAAATATCCATTTCCCTGGCTATTTCTCTCAAGTTGTAGTTTACTGAATTATGTTAACATTTGAAACTATCTTAAATACAAGAATAAATAGATGGAGTTTTGTTGAGTGAAATGGACTTTATTTTAGTGTTTTTCTTGATGACACATATTTGAAGAGAGGATAGAAACCTATTTTCCAAGAACATCTTGGAAACTTGATGTGGCGACTTGAATAGCCCATCAACTTTCTGCACCTGCTCTCAAGACCTCCCATGGAGCCTGCCTGCAGCACCCCCACCGTGCTCCTTCTGCCAGTGTGACAGCTAGCACCCTCCTAAAGAAATACGGTGACATAAGCTGAAAGAGGTGGGAATGTGGCAATAAAGAGACCTATTAACTGTTGCACACCCCGCCCACCACTGCTGCCCATCACCCACGTTTCCCTCTTGCGTCCTGTCTTACCACATGCGAGATGTTTGTCTGAGTCATCCGGTAGTGGAAGAAAATATACCCCTTTCCCTATAAATAAGTACTTAAGTGTATCATTTCTAAGAATAAGGATGTTCTCTTAAATATAACTACAGTATAATTATTAAAATTAGTGATTTTCATTTTGATACAATACTATTATCTCATTTGCAGTACATTTTCACATGTTGGCAAGTGCCCAAACAAGCCCATTATAGGTCATTATTTTGGTTCGCAGTCCAGGAATGCAATCTACAATCAAACTTTGCATTTAGTCATCATGTCGCTATGCTGACCTCTCCCACCCCCAATTTTCACCTGGAGCAATCATTTAGCTTTCTCTTTTCTTTGGTAGTGTGAAATGTACAGGCCAGTTATCAAGCAGAATTGGGGTCTGTCTCATGATTTGTTATGATTAGATTGAGGAGATGCATTTGGGGCAGGTAACCACAGTGGTAATGTAATGTTGAGTCTTTTCAATGTGTCATATCAGAAAGCACATTAAATGGGCATTTAACTTGATCACATGGCTAAGGTGATGTTTGCTAGGCTTCTCTACTATAAAGTTAATAATTTTCCCTTTGTAATTATAAAGTATCTTGTAGGGAGATATTCTGGGATTAGACACATATCCTTTTCCTCATCTAACTTTCATCCCCTCCTTTTAGTATCCATTGATGATTTTCTAACTCTGCCATATTCCTATATACATCCATGGCATTCTAGGGTAAGAAACAGCCTTTCCTTCTTCACAGTTTATTTATATATTCATTTAATGTGGAATAATTAATTTCTTGCTTTTATTCAGAGGACTATAATCCATTATGATAAGTATTGCCGATGCTCAAACTGTCTCAGATTTGCCCAACAGGAGACATTCTGAACAGGTTCTTCTATCAATCTACCATGTTCCCACCCCTTTCTATTTTTTAACACCTCCATTAGCTGGCAGATGTTCTATGCTCCTTTTCTTCTACCGGCTCCAGTCCTAAAACTGGTCCTTTCTTGAGTGAACCCTGGTTCCTTTTAGTGAGGACTTTTATTTTAGGAACAAATATTACTAATTCAGGTGGTTTACAAATATGTTTGAGATTAGAACACTTTGGTTCTCCAAGTGTTAGAAGAACTCTTTGGTTCATCACATAAGGCTGTGTGAGTCTCTTCCAAACAGGACCCTCTTTGCAAGAAGAGAAAACCTGGATAAACTCTGTATAAACAAACAGATGTTCCCCCACTATGCAGAGTGCATGAGATAAGTAAGCCCACCACCCGTAGCAACAGAAGCACACAGCATGAAGCTCAGCTGCAAAAGCACTGGTAGACTGTGTGACCGGGCACAGTCCAGGGACCAGTTCTAGAACAACTCTCAAGGGTACGAGCAGGAATCACAGGCCTGGGGGCACCATCCCCTTCTGCCTTGCACAATGGCTGCAATGGAAAAGGCTCCAGGCGTTTCTCTACCCAGATCCAGATGATAGATACCACAAAATATAATACTGTATGGCCTACCCTGACAGTGGGAAATAGAATTTTAAAACGGAAAAAAGGCCCATGACTCACCAGGAAGCATGTGCTAAAATACAGATATGGAAAATACCTGAACAAATGGCAACATTGCCCAGGAATGGGAAGGATATGAAACGGGTTCTGTAAGCACAGGGTGGATGGTGGTCAATATTCCATTGTTTGGGTATTAACATGATGTACAGAGTCACGACAAAATGTACACTTAGCTTCCCTCTTCTCCTGCCTTACATTTAAAATGACTTGACTTGGGGGAGGGGGAATACACAATATAGTATACAGAGGTAAGTTATAGAATTGGGCCACTGAAACCTGTATAATTTTGTATAATTATAATAACCAGTGCCAACCTAATTACTTCAATTAAAAATTTTAAAATAAGTAAATATAAAATTTTTCAATGACTAATTGCAATTTGATTTCAAAACTATGTATATGCCTGGCTTCCAATTAGTATCACTATCTGTATTAAGCTGAATGAATAGAAAACAACAAATCTAAAAACTAGTCTTCTATGTTTTTATTAATGTTATTTTTCAAACAGTGAGTGAGTTCCTACTATATGCCAGGCACTGTGCTATTATCTTTACCACTCATTGAGTAAGTACCGCCATGATCCTCATTTTATAGACAAAGGAACTCAGAATTTCTAAACTTACAGAGCTCTAAAGGAAGGGGGTTGTGCTAGAAACCTAATCTTCCCAATGCTAGTCAATTAAAGCCATGATCACTGAGCTTCCTTCTAACAGGCAAAACTTTTTGCTTAATACACATTACGTATAAGGCCCTATGACAGTTGAAGACATGGTTTGTGCTTGGGAAGACCAAAATATCAATTAATAAGACAAGGTTAATTGTTTTTCCCCTTGAATCCCAAAGTTGAGTCATAGGTAACTGCATCACAAAAAGCATAAGATAATAAATGGCTCATGGTCAAGTAAAGCATATATTAAATTAATACTAAAATAATATAGGCAAAGGCCAAGAAGGGGCATTTTGCTGAAGGTAGACTTCGTAGTCTCTAATGTTATATTTGCATGTATTAGCTCTTTCATCTTTGTGATAATGATGGCAAGAAAAAATATCCCAACACAAGATTGGAAACTCCAACAGGAACTTCTTTTGTGATTGAGAAGATTTACACTTTCATTTCCCCTCCAAAAAACTTACAGTTTTTCAACATGCACCCCTGCAAACATAAATGGTCCAGCCAAAGTCATGATGAAGTAGGTAAGAAAAGAGCAGGGAGACAGTTCAAAAGAAACGCAATCTACTAATAACTCACTGGACATTTCCAGGATATTCTTGCACACCTTCAATAGGGTGGGGAAAAAAACCACAGGAAAATAACAGATGAGATATGAACAGGATAAGATAAAGATAGTAACTAAAAAGGCAACAGCAAAAATTAAAAATCACACTAGGCAGTAGATAACAGAACCGAAGAGGTGAAATGTATTTTTTAATCATACTTGGCACTGACCTGCAGTAAGCCAGTTGAGAACATGGCAGAGGACAAGAAGCAGTTGCCTAAGAATAAAAATGTGTAGTGGAGGCATGGTAAAAATCCAAACACAGTTAATGACCTGCCGGTTCCACTTGTTGGATGATTTGTACAAGATAATGCCAGAATTAAGGCTTTTGTATAATAGGTGGTTAATATTTCTTGAGTTTTAGATTATGCTGTACCTTAACTACTACTGAGCCAAATCATACACACTTAACACAGCCTATTCTAATTATTTAATTCTGCCACTGCCATCAGACAGGAAGATCGATGCAGGCAGGACATCTATCTGCCTCCTTCAAGGCTGGTCGTGAACAATGCTGTTCATTGTAAATACTGGTCACTTATTTTTGCAGTCAATAAAATAAGTGAGGGCTCTGAGTGACTAGAAGCAAGTATTGACAAATGATAAAACCACGAACATTATAATGAGGTTCTTGCTATCTCTAGGAATAAATAACAAAGTGAATATACTAAGGGGAGAATAGAATACTAAGAGAATAAATGGATTTAAACTGCAAGAAAAAAGGCTCAAGAAGGTACAAATATATGCCCAAATCACTGTGAAATGGTTAAGTGACCCAGGCATGGTGATGCTAAACACAGATATTACTTTCTCTTTAATCTACAAGAAATTCAAACAATTTCCTACCCAAGCAACTCTAGCTTGTAGTTTTTATGCTCCAACAAAAGGAAATGATTCACTTAAATTATGGAGGAAATGGTTAAATTCACACTTTATATATTATCTAAAAATATATGACACAAACCCTCTGAATTCAGAAATATTAGTATTTTATATTAATGACCAGTTTTTACTCCCAGTTACTGTTTTTATGGAATTATTAGTATATTTCCACCCTCGTGATGGTTAACTTGATAATTAATATTCTGTGTCAACTTGGCTAGGCTATGGTGCCCAGTTGTTTAGTCAAATAGTATTCTAGATGCTACTGTAAAGGTGTTATTTTAGATGTGATTAATATTTAAACAATGGACTAGGAGTGAAGTAGATTACCTTTCATTAATGTGGTGGGCCTTATCCAGCTAGCTGAAAGCCCGAGGTGCACACACGCGCACGCGTGCACGACACATCTCCTGGCCACTCCTTCCTGTAGATCTGTATAACTGTATCTACATGTACAGCTATATCTCTGAAGAAACCTGTCTAGTACACTCCCCAGGTCACCAATGATTTTAAGCAAACATACCCTGATATATGTATATGTGTCTGTGTATCACATTATAAAACCATTCTGCAACTCAGTTACTCTTTGAGCTTTTTTGAGCTCTGAGCTCAATCTCATTCACCTCTTCTAACAGGCTTTGCCTCTGTTAAAACCCACTTCACACAGTGATGACTTACAGAAAATGTCCATGAAGCCAACACAACTGGGTGATAGTAAATGAAGATAAGGAACAGGGGTTATAGCAGGAAACCTGATCTGTACAGTGAACACACTGGAGATCTCCGAGGCTCAGAGTTACCTTTTGTCAACTAGAGATTGTAAGGCTTCCCTCATGGGATCATTGTAATCAAGATTCAATACACACATGCTCTGGAAAAGTATCAACAAACTAAACAGCTCTCACTTTTTATTATTATGTATCTTCATAACTTTCTGCGTGGTCAGAAGAGATATGTAAATTAAGGCGAAAATTGTTTCAAGGGCCAGCCAGCATCTCAGTGAGTCATGCCACAAGGTGTAGCAAAGAAATCTGTGTATGGTAGGTGGGACATAAAAGTGAAACTAAGAGACATTGATAAGAGTGTGGTGGTTATGGGGGGGGGGGGAGGGGGGAATGGGAGAGGGAAAGGGGGAGGGGGAGGGGCACAAAGAAAACAAGATAGAAGGTGACAGAGGACAATCTGACTTTGGGTGACGGGTATGCATCATAATTGAACGACAAGATAACCTGGTCTTGTTTATTTATGTCACCCCATTAAAAAAATAAAATTATTTAAAAAAAAAAAAAAAAAAAAAAAAAAAAAAGAAATCTGTGTATGGGCTCCACACAGCCTTCACTGGACAAATATTTTTAGAAGAACTGTGCTCTAAAGAATAGCAGGAATTAGCATATTTACAGGCCAGGCACCATGTATATGAACATTCTGAAATGTTTGTTTTATACAATATCATTAATTACAAAGCACACTAATCCTTAATTATTTCTTTTTTATACTTTCTCTTTATGTTTTACCTGTAACATGGGAATTGTCTTCAACAACTTTCCAGCAGGAACCCAACATTTTGGAGGGAAATCCAAAGTGTACACCAGAGGTATGATGTAATCAGGGTTCAGGATATTTGAGGATCCCTTTCAAAAGTCTCTGTGTGGGCCCTGCCTGGCCTATTGGCTCAGTGGCTGAAATGTTGGCCCAGCGTGTAGATGTTCAGGTTTGATCCCCAGTCAGGGCACACAGGAGAAAAGACTATCTATTTCTATTCCCCTCCCCCTCCCCCTTCTTTCTCTCTTCCCCTCTAGCAGCTAGTGGCTTGGTTGGTCCAAGCATTGCCCCAGGCACTGAGATAGCTTGTTGAGTATAGCTCAGTTGTTTAGAGCAGTGGTCCCCAACCCCTGGGCCATGGACTGGTACCGGTCCGTGGGCCATTTGGTACTGGTCCGCAGAGAAAGAATAAATACCTTACATTATTTCCGTTTTATTTATATTTAAGTCTGAACGATGTTTTATTTTTTAAAAATGACCAGATTCCCTCTGTTACATCTGTCTAAGACTCACTCTTGATGCTTGTTTTGGTCACGTGATACATTTATCCATCCCACCCTAAAGGCTGGTCTGTGAAAATATTTTCTAACATTAAACCAGTCTGTAGCCCAAAATAGGTTGGGGACCACTGGTTTAGAGCTTAGGCTCCAGATAGGGGTTGCCAGGTGGATCTCGGTTGGGGTGCATGCAGGAGCCTGTCTCTCTATATCCCCTCCTCTCACTTAAAAAAAAAAAAGTCTGTGTGTTGCTTGTTTATGCCGTTCTAAGTCTATTTATTAACTGATTTTTTAAATTTCTGGTTCAGTGATGCATCTGATTAGTCAAATAAATATTGAACCCTTGGAAATTTTCCATGGTAGAAAAGACTTAGGGTTTGCTTACAACAGTAAGTTGCATTTGTAGGGATTTACTATGCATGATTAATGAGTCATTTGTTACAGTTCAGCATATGTTTGGACACACAATAGGTAGGTTCAGTATCTGGCTGTATGTTAGCTCAATACCATGATTAAATACTCAGGAAAGAGTACAGCAAGCTACAACTTTAACATTAATAGTTGTGGCTGAAGCTAGTCACTCTACCTGAGTCCCGTGAGTAAACTAAGGATAAGAAATTCATCACTGGATTAACTAAAATAGTAAGCATTAGCTAAAATAACTGAAGTAAATACCTCCTAAGCTTGGCACAATGTAGGTGTGATTCATGACTTTAAAAATTGGTTCAGAGGGGAAAAGAAAAAAAATCAAATAAATCAGTGAAAAGGCTAATTTACACTAAACCTAAATTGTAACCTACTCACATGCTAATCGATAATAGTAAATTTTAAAAAGTGACATAGTCACACAAGGGAATATCTATAACTACAGGTAATGATACATACACATCTCAATGCTGAGCCAAGTAAGCCAGATATTTCTCTTTCTATTACCAAAAACAAACAAACAAAAACAAAAACAAAACCCCTCAGGCATTTGACTGCAGAGCCTACATACTTAAAATCCTCTCTGTACATCCTGATTACAACTCCCATTGGCAATGAGAACTGCCCATCCATTACCTCTAGGACCATAGCACAAAGCTTCCAGAGCAGCAGTTCTCAGCCAGAGGCAATGATGGACACCAGAGGACATTTGTCACTGTCTAGAGACATTTTTGATTATCATAACTGGGCAGGAGATGCCACAGTATCTAGTGGGTAGAGGCCAGAGAGGCAGCTAACACCCTACAATGCTACAATGAACAGAACAAATCCCCCTGGCAAATAGCTATCCTGCCAAAAATGTTTATAGGGCTGAGACATTTCTGACGTAGAAACCTTTTCTTCACCTGCTGTCAATGAAACCTAGTCAATGGATGTGGTAAAGCACTTTGACATTCTTTCCCACTCTCACTACTGAACATTAAGGGGGGGAGTACAAGTTTGTAATGAGAGCAGTCTTGCCCCCACCCACAAAGCAATAATTTTAAGACCATGTTCACCTATATGTGCAGTTAATGTAGTAACTTTCTTTTCTATTAAAACAAGTTTTCCTTGCTTGCATAGCTATTTTATACATAAAGCTGGTTCTGAATTGCAGTGGAGCTTAACACCTTGGACACAGCGGAGAGGGAGGGGTCCCTAGGCGCATCTGGAACTCATTTGTATTTCAAAAACATGAAAATCACCACCACAGTGTTTGTGCTCTTTGTAATATGAAACTTTATAGAAATTGCTTTGTACTTGGGAGTAACAGCCACATGATTCACCATGAAATGAAGTCTGGAAAATCATTTTGGATAAATGGACCTATAAATTCAATAGAATTTCCATGACAACATGGACTGCAACACTCAACCACAAATAAAAGCTTATAAATCATTCAAAACCAACTAGGAATCAGCAATATGTCTCCCATTTTAAAATACAAGAAACCTGAAATGTAGTTTATTTGTTACTTACTCACCCAAAGTTCCCATTAGAGTTTGTTTTCTCACTTCTAATATTGTTTATTTTCTACCCCATAATAGATTTGGGGGATAGGAAGATGCCAAGAATCTGCAATTAAGCTAGATAAAATTAACACAGGTATAGAGGCGGTTGCATTCCTCCCCTACCCTCAGCCAGAAGCCCACAGGGAAGCTTGTGTACCAAGTGATGTGGTTTTATCCAGAAAATTGCATTTCGCCCTGCACAGCTGAATGCTGCTAAATCAGGATCCCATAAGAAAAGGCTTTATGCAAAACACTTCTGAGGACACACATGCAAGACAACCTGGATACTTTCCAAAACTGCTGTGGCTGCTGCTGCTACTGCTGCTGACTCTTTAGCATTTCCAAATTAAGGGATTACTTAACAACCAAAATGCTTCTGAGTTCTATAAATCAAAACCACACCCTCTAGTATTCTCAGGACAAGCTACACAGTGAAACCTTTTCTAAATGCATTGGGCCGACCAAACTAGAGTATCTGTTCTATAAAACAGCTCTCTGCCCCTCGGGTTATATTTCATGACCTGAACTTCTGGTGGAAGTTCCCTTACAGGGCACTCTTCCAGATATCGTATGGTGCAACCCCTCCCACTGGGTGGAGCTGGCACCAGAACTAAGTAGGTACTCCTTAAATGACTGTAGAAGAAATAAGTGGCAGGTATTTCTCTCATGTGTTGCATCCCTCTATTCAGAACGCTCAGTGATTGTTGAGTAAGTCTCCTGTACAGCCAGCAGCTCTGGGGAATTGATGAGTAGAGGAGGGGAACTTCATGGAGCTATGAATTTGGTTTCCAGAAGGGCAGCACATCTCTTGTAATGCTGCCAATGGTTGTGCATGTGTGCACTGGAGAGTGTCTATCACTTCCACCAGGTGAATTCTCAGGGTCTCATCTAGTACCATATGCTGATAACTCAGCACGACACATTTTCAGCCCTGAGTTCCCATGGTCTGTGGCTTTCATCAAAATTTTTAAGGGCTCTGCAAGCAAGAAAGGTTAAGCATCATTGCTACAAAGAACATATGTGAACATGCCTTTATGAGCACAAAATAGATCCTAGATGTGGTTTCAACCATCCTATGAAAAGGGCACACACTGTTTGTAGTTTAGACAACAATATATGACAACACCAATCTTCCTACACTATTGCTACCATGGGTTCATGGATCTTTATTTTTTAACCATTGGATGGACACTTATGTTCTCACTTTTAATTTTCTGAGTAACCAATAATGAGTAAGGATCTGTGTTTACTTTTTATCACTATTTTCCCTTTTATAATTTAAAGAGGCTCTTCAGAAAATTAAGGCTTTGCCACGAGTCCTGCAAATACAAAGAGAAACATACAAGTATATTTGCCCTGCCACTGTATATGAGGAAAAAAAAATTGGCATACATAATATACAGGAGAATTGGTAAATTAACTTTTGAAGGAGAGAACAGAATTGACAAATAGGCACTGACATTGAAAGTTCTCAAAAACATATTGTTAATGAAAAAAGTCACAATGCAAAATAAATACACATTTAAATGAGAAAAATAAAAGCCACACAAAATACTGTACATGGTGTACATGTAGCTGCACTGATATACAGAACTAAGGAGGGGAAAGAAAAGGCTCTGCAGGCTCTGGCTAGGCAGCTTAGCTGGGTAGAGCATTGTCCCAATATGCCAAGGTTGTGGGTTCAATCCCCTGACAGGGCACATACAAGAATCAATCAAGGAATGCATAAATAAGTGGAACAACAAATCTCTCTCTCTCTCTCTCTCTCTCTCTCTCTATATATATATATATATATATATATATATTCCCTGTTCTCTCTAAAATCAATACAAATTTAAAATATATATATATTTTTCAAGACTCTGGAAAATAATACAAATAATAAGAGTGGTTTGGATTGAACTGAGGTCAAGAAAAATGGTTTCCTTTTTTGCAACTGTTTAAAATATTTGCTAGTTCTAAATAATAGCTCATCTGGGGAGAAAAATCTCCTTTAAAATGAGAAGAAAACATGAAAAAGCAAAGAATGAAACCAAAATCCCTAGCACTGGTGCAGAGGGAGAAGGTCCAGCTAATGGATCCATTTGGGGACCCAAGTCAGCAAACCGGCCTCAGGGGCAGTGTGCTCCAAAGGGATGAAGCTATCAGCCCTAGCAGTCAGCAGCCCAATGTCACCCAGTCCTCCTTTACTCCTGATTTCGCCTGGACACAATACACTCTTCACTTATTTCTTTTGCAATGAAACACACAGCTCCTCAAGGTCACAACACTCCAAATGAGGGAAGACAAAAAGAAAAGATCCAGCTACTGTTTCTGATCTGTAGACTACTCAGTTAATTTAGTACAACCACTCTGTTGAAAAGTATATTTATTTAGACTATAATAGTTTCTCATCTACCTAAATATAACACTTAATGTGCATACCTAGTAAACACAAATTGCTAATTCTCCCAGGACATACTTTTGGTCAGAAAAATGCCAACCAATTAGGGAGCAAGTTAAGGCTGCCCGAAGCTAGTCAAAGCACCAGCTTTGCTGATATACTGGGTACAACCTGAAAAGAATGGCTCAGGAGAAAGATTAAGAAGTGGTTGAAGGCCCAGTGGTGAGGACGGCAGATCTCTGCTACCATCATTGCTTTGGTCATAGTTCAAAACACTCTTGGCTAAAAGATCCTCCTTTTCATGAATTCACCAGAGTATAATCTTGGATTTCAGAGTCTTACAATCAGAGAAACACATGATGGAGTAGTAAAGATATGATTAGAAAATGTAAATTCAAGTTCAGCCTCATCTGGTATTAAGATTTTGAGCAAATTACTTAATATTTCTAGGTCCCTGTTTCCAAACATGAAAAACTGAGAGGCTCTCACTAGGTTAGTTTGGATGATAAATTTAAAAAGGTTTGGCCCTGGCCAGTTGGCTCAGCGGTAGAGCATGTGGATATCCTGGGTTTGATTTCCCAGTCAGGGCATGTAGAAGAAGTAATCATCTGCTTCTCCACCCCTTGCCCTCTCTCTTCTTTTTCTCTCTCCTTTCCTCCTGCAGCCATGGCTCAGTTGGAGCAAGTTGGCCCTGGGCACTGAAGATAGCTCCATTGCCTCACCTCAGACACTAAAATAGCTTGGTTGCCAAGCAAGGGAGCAATGGCCACAGATGGGCAGAGTATCGCCCCATAGGAAGCTTGCCAGGTGGATCCCAGATGGGGCAAATGTGAGAGTTGGTCTCTCTGTCTCCCCACTTCTCATTTAAGAAAAAAAAAGTTTGATGATCAAATATTAGCTTGCTGGTTTGGTGTTAGGATTAAACACCACAGGGAAATAAGAATGCCATAAAACATATGGGACACATTCAATATTTGCTTCCTCATTATTACTATAACTATTACAATTATTATATAAAACTTATTTTCAAAACATAAGACAGAACCCTGTTCAACTTGTTACTTGGTACTGACTTCATTGATTGTATGACTTTAGGTCAAGTGCTTTGTTGATTAGATTTTCCCATTTCCCTTTCTGTTTCATATTATCTCCCCTCCCAACATTTTATTATGAAAAAATTTAAATATAAGACCAAACTTGAAAGAATAATATTGTGAACACCTTTAATCACCACCTAGATTCTACTATTTATATTTTAACATGCTTGTTTTATCAAACAATGGTCCATTTTACTATCCATCCATTTTATCTGGTACTAAGTTTTAAAGAAAAAACCCATCAGCACTCTACAACAGCCAGTCATTGTCTAACTTGGAACTTCAGCATTAAGAGAAAGCCAAAAACTGTTTTCCAGGCTTTGAGTCAAAGCCAGAGAAAGCCTTTCTGGTTTGTAAGTGGGTTAATAACTCTATTAATGAGAACATCTGATAGCTACATCTCAGCAGGGAACTGTTAATAATTTGGAATAAAGACAGTTTAAGGAAGAAGATAAAAACTACAAAATATCAAAGCCATGGGCTTTATGAAGCCAAGAGTTTACAGAAGGGAGTGTCAGCCAATAACCACGTTACTGATCGGCTCCGTTCACGTCTCATCTTGAGTAGATAATATTAGAATACATTCAGAGAGACTATACATTAAATATAATCAAGCTCAAACACTTGTGTTACTTGCCTGGAATCTACACTTTATAATGTAGCAGTACACACACCCAAAATTTCATTTATTTTACCAGCAGTACACACACCCAAAATTTCATTTATCTTACTAGACTTTATCTAGTCTACCCAAAAAGCCTAGTTCACTATTTCCACACTTGAGATTCAGTCACCATAGAGTCATCCTCACAAAACTCCAGCCCAAGATCTTCTGAATGAGAAAGGTATTTTATAGGTAAAAAGAAGCTGAAATTCAAGCAGTGTCATAGATGTTACTAGGAAAATTCATAAAGTTCAAGAACTATTATTTTTAATAACAAAATACTGTAAACAAGTTCATTGCCAATCTATAAAATGACTAAATAAATTGGGTACATTCCTACTGTGGAATACCATGCAGCTCTTAAAAAAGAATGATGTCAATTCTATCTGATATGCAAGGATGCCCACAATATATCATTGAGTTAAATAAGGTAACACAATATATCATTGAGTTAGGAAACACGACGTACATGACCATCTCATTTTTCAAGTAAAGAAAAGACACAAGGAGGAAAAAGAACTGAAACAACTTACAAGAAATTTTAACTGTGGTTATTACCTCTGAGAATTGAAAATGAAGGGATGGGGATGAAACAATGGCTTTAATTTTTACTTCATACAATCAGTACTATTTAAGTATTTTCAACAAGAATTTCAATCGTAAATATTTAAAACAGTAAATAAAAGAGAGTGACCCCAAAGAAAGACTAAAATGGAGCCAAATAGCACATAGATGAAAGGTTTGTTACCAAACTTTACAAAGTATTTACATACATAAAAAATTAGATACAGAATAGTGCACATTATAGGTACATCAAGGTAAGTAACCTGAATGAAGTTTCGAAGTGGGCACACCCATGTCATACTCTGACCCTAAAACCCTCATGTGCTGTATCGGGTCACCGTCCTCAACCAGGAGTAACTATCTTCTGACTTCTATCAGACGTCACCCTAAACATGAGAGTCTATGATGCTTTAGAGTACATCCTCTGGTTTTATACAAGGTCTCTGTCCACATCCTGACAAGGCTGACAAGGTGACCAGTTAGCTCTTGATCCTTGGTTGTTTTATGGATATGGGGGGGTCTCTGTAGGAATGATACCAGAGTCTTCAGAGGGCAACTGGGAGAGCTATGGTCAAGATGATCGCTGGTAAGATAAATGAAATGGGGTTCCAAAGAATCAGAATTTGAAAGATTCCATGTCTAAACATCACAATCTATACTTTTGTGAGCTCCACTTAGGGAACAGCTGCCAACCCATGTATTTCACAAAGATTAGGTAATTTTAGCTTCATGATAATTCCATGGGAAAGGTGTGTCCCATTTTAAAAACTGGGGAAGGGAGGCTTAGCAAACTGTAGGAACTGTGAGCAGTCAGAGACATCGATGTGCTCCTCCCTAAAAGATCAACACCCAGGTATGGCCCCAACGGGCCAGTCAGACACTGGAGAGCGGCTCACTTCTGCCCATCGAGAGCAGTGTTGTGCTGCAGAGCCTCAAACAGCAGGTCTCCCCAGCAGACACCACAAAGAGCCCTTGCCTGGTGACCAGAGCTCAGCTTCAGTGGATTCTAATCACGGGGGCTATTTCCTTTCTCTGGGGAGCCTAGACGTGCCTGGCCTCACAACTGCTTTGGTCAGACTTCAAGCTCGTGTCCCATCTGTGAGATGCTGTTACCAACTCTGTTGCCTACCCTCTCCTAGGCTCATGCCAACCAGCAGCACTTAGGCATGTACTGCAGTCTAGCACGGACCCACTGCCCACATCCTTGGAACACAAACTCCCAGAGCCATGAACACAGGACAAGAACAAGGGCCAGCAGAATCCCTAGGGGATATTCCCTGGATACTAGCAAATGAGGGAGAGGGCGGGCTTCAGAATACAAGAACAGGTATATTCAAAAGGAACATCTAGCTGTCATCACTCTCTCAAGCTTCCTCCCCACCACCAGGCAACTGAGGCTCACTCCTGGAGTTGTAGGTAGAGGCTAGGAATGGGCTGGACGGGACACTGCACAGCACAAACACACAGCTTTCGAGAAGAACTGTGGGCAGGTAAATACCATGGCCCATCCTGCTCTCTGAACTGCAGAGAGAAAGGCTGGATCCGGGGGGATTTGCACGCTGGAAATACATCTGCACACACGTTGTACTTTCAAAGGGGTCACCGGTACAAGTTTTCCTTTAGTCAGGGCACGTATTCCGTTTCCATCTTCATCAAGCCCCCGTCCTGGTCTGAAGGTTAGCATATTGAGGTTTCTTAGTTTTTCAAATGCCTACACTGCAAGTGTTTTTAACACGCCAGCTCAATAATTCTCACCCATGGGTCCTCCACATGACTGTGTTTTTGCACTTCCCAGAGAAACCTTGTACTTTTCTCCCAGTTTGCACATGAAGGGCAGTGCAGAATGCCAGTTCTCTGCATTTTCTGAGTCGTATGCAGCATGTTAGGGAGCGCCCAGCTGGAGTTCAGGGCATTATCTTTTTCAAATGTTAACTGCACAGCACATGGATATTTTCCTTTTTCAAAACCATTCCACTGGGGCCCTGGCCGGTTGGCTCAGTGGTAGAGCGTCGGCCTGGCGTGCGGGAGACCCAGGTTCGATTCCCGGCCAGGGCACATAGGAGAAGCGCCCATTTGCTTCTCCACCCCCACCCCTCCTTCCTCTTTGTCTCTCTCTTCCCCTTCCACAGCCAGGGCTCCATTGGGGCGAGGATGGCCCGGGCACTGGGGATGGCTCCTTGGCCTCTGCCCCAGGCGCTGGAGTGGCTCTGGTTGCAGCAGAGCGACGCCCTGGAGGGGCAGAGCGTTGCCCCCTGGTGGGCAGAGCATCGCCCCTGGTGGGCGTGCCGGGTGGATCCCGGTCGGGCGCATGCGGGAGTCTGTCTGTCTCTCCCCGTTTCCAGCTTCAGAAAAATACAAAAAAACAAAAACAAAAACAAAAAACATTCCACTGGGCTTCCAGGCCCTCCACGCAGTGGTACTGGGAGCTGTGAACATGCCCAGACACCGATTTGGCAGAGGTATCATTGTGCGTTGGCATTCCCTGCAGTAAAGCTCTGAGTGCATTTTCCGGCTTTGTGGGCTGTTAGCAGGGCCCACAGCATGTTAATGGCTGGGGACAAGAGAAAGCACACTGACCGGCGTGGGAGTCCCCAGACACCCTGGGGTGTCAATCTTCCAGCACACTTCCAGAAGCAGCCCCACGGTTGCCCTGGCACATCAACCCACAAAAAAGCATTTTGTCAAAAAGAAGAGCAATACTTCTGTCTTCTTGAGCAGTAGAAAAGAGAACAGCATGGACTGGAGGCTGCAGGATGCGGTGAGCCTTAACTCAGGATTGCTGGACCAGCCTCCCACATCCGGCTGCCAAGGGCAGTGTCTTCTCACCACAAGGCACAGGAACAAACCTCACAAGCTGTCCTGCAGGTGTAACCAGGGTGTTCCACCCCCTCTCCTCAAGAGCGTAGGTCCATTAAAACCCTGGCTTTACTTGCGAACATCTCCCAAAACAGTAAATAAAAACATTAACTCTGGTCTGTCATTAGAATCATTTGCTTTTGTCTAGAAACATTTTTGCCTTGCCAAAAATCTTTACTGATATCTCAAATTTATTCCAAAAACACTATCTTGTTTTAAAAGCATTACAAACTGCCCACAGAGCATGATTAAGGTGCTCTGGTCTTCAACTCTGTTTCCTCTGGTGTCTCCCGCCTGCAGTCACAATGTTACAGAGCCTCAAGCTGGTTCAGTGAGAGCCCGTCTTCCTCACACGCTTTGCCACGGCCCCACACACAAACATGAAGTCTCCGTAAAGCCCCGCAAGGGCCAGCAGTTCGGCCACATGCCACTCCTACCTTTCTAACCAGAGGTTCTCAAATGTTGCCCATGCTCAACCCTGCAACCCTAAAATATTTGGCAAAGTTTGGGGACATTTTTGGTTGTCACAACTATGTCAGGACACCTAAAAGTAGAGGCTAAAAATGCTAGTAAATACCCTTCAGTGTATATGACCCAGGGAAGAAGTGGCCAGCCCCAGATGCCAGTGCCAAGGCAGCGCTGCCATGCTCTATTTAGAAGAAATAGACAATGACTCATGTGCTCGGTACACAACACAGGGCAGGGAACTCATGCCTCAGTGCAGATGAAAACCTCTGGTTCCATGACAACTGAACTCCTACTTCTCACCAGAGCATATTTCCAGGTCATTTCTGTCTGGACAACATGTTCGCATCGGGGCGTCTGTCGGATTAAGAATGCATAACATACTTGGATATGCTTACATTCCTAACGCATGAGGAGGGCTCGCTGTGAAGAGCCGTGGGCGGCAGAGTCACATGGAGTTGAGTTTGAATTCTGTCTTTACTGCTTGTTAGCTAAGTTAGCTTATACAACATTATCATTTGAAACAAATCCCCTAAAAAAAAACGATGTATGGTCCTAAACACCAATACCTAAATGTGACTTTATTTAGAAATAGAGTATTTGCAGATGATCAAGTTAAGACGGAGTCATCAGTATAGCTCCAATTCAATTCCTTATGAAAAGAAGAAATCTGAACACAAAGACACAGGTAGAACGCTGAGTGAACACAAAAACTGATGCTGCCTCTACCCACACAGTGGTCGGCAAACTCATGAGTCAACAGAGCCAAATATCAACAATACAACGATTGAAATTTCTTTTGAGAGCCATTTTTTTTCTTTTTTTCTTTTTTTTGTATTTTTCTGAAGCTGGAAACGGGGAGAGACAGTCAGACAGACTCCTGCATGCGCCCGACCGGGATCCATCCGGCACGCCCACCAGGGGCGACGCTCTGCCGCGACCAGAGCCACTCTAGCACCTGGGGCAGAGGCCAAGGAGCCATCCCCAGCGCCCGGGCCATCTTTGCTCCAATGAGCCTTGGCTGCGGGAGGGGAAGAGAGAGACAGAGAGGAAGGAGGGGGGGGGGTGGAGAAGCAAATGGGCGCTTCTCCTATGTGCCCTGGCCGGGAATCGAACCCGGGTCTCCCACACGCCAGGCCGACGCTCTACCGCTGAGCCAACCAGCCAGGGCAGAGAGCCAAATTTTTTAAACTTAAACTATATAGGTAGGTACATTCCTTATCGAGGTAGCACCTGCACGTGGTATTTTGTGGAAGAGCCAGACTCAAGGGGCCAAAGAGCCACATGTGGCTCGTGAGCCGCGGTTTGCCAACCAGGGCTAGGGGGTGCTGACGGTTTCTAGCATATCATAGGAAACTAAGAGAGAAGCCCAGGGCAGATTTTCTTCCACAACTCTCAGAGAAAACGAACCCTGCTGACACCCTGACCTCTAACTTCCAGCCTCCAGAACTAAGAAACAGTACATTTCAGTTGTCTTAAGCTGTCCTGTTCATATGGCAGCCTTAGGAAACGAAATACAGTCAGCTATCTTAATTTTCTACATTAAATTAAACATAATAGCATCTAGTTTTTAAGGTTGCTTTTTAAAAATTTTACTTAGAAAATAAAATGTAATGGGGTGACATTGATCAATAAGAGTATATAGATTTTAGGTAAATATTTCTATAGTATTTGAACTATTGATTGTGTTTAAAGCAAATGCGACAAAGCGATGCAGTCATCAGCCCATGTTAGATACTCAACAAGCAACAGCTGTTCTGTCATTCAGACATCCAGCCTCAGTGATCTAAATGAGCCTTTCACAGCTACTTTGGATGCACCCTCACCTTTTTTCCTAACACATCTGCAATTCAAACCCAAAATACAAAAATACAAGTACAGTGTCATCTTAAAAATGAGTACAATGCTATAATAATGGTCCCATATTTATCACTACTTTAAATTTTGTGATGCAGTAAAAGGACGGATTCATTTTCACTAATACTTGAAACATAATTGGGTCTTAATTACAATATTAGCCACACACAAAAAAAGCAATTTACGATATGGGGGGATCAATTCAGAACCAGAAGCAGAAAAGCTTAAGATGTAATTCTACCTATAAAACTCCTACTCATCTTCCAAGATTCAAATTAAGTATTACCTGCTATGTGAGTATATCTTGACCAATAAGCATCACTCCCATGATCTGATCCCTCAGACTACCCAGAGGCAGGGACAATTTCTGCTCTCAACATAGGATGTTATTCTGCCTTAATAAGTCCTCTATAAACCTAGTTGGCAACACACGTCTCTCTCATGTGAGCACTGGATAGTCAGAAGCCACATCTTATTTATTGATTTAAGAGAGAGACAGGAACACTGATCTGTTTCTGTATGTGCCCTGATCAGAGACTGAACCCACAACCATTTTGCATATCAGGACAACTGAGCTACCCAGCCAGGGCAAAAGCCACATCTTTTTCATCTTTGAAAGCCCTGTCACATGCTGCTGCATACTTAATCAAGGAAGGGAGGCAGCAGTTCTGATAAGACTATTGAATGTGCCTGACCAACGGTGGTGCAGTGGTTAGAGTGCTGATCTTGGTTGCTGAGGTCCCAGGCTCAAAACTCTGAGGTTGCAGGCCTGAGCGCGGGGTTGCCAGCTTGATCCCAAGGTCACTGTCTTGAGCCCAAAGGTCACTGGCTGAAAGCCCAAGGTTGTTGGCTTGAGCAAGGGGTCACTCGCTCAACTTGAGCCCACTGGTCAAGGGACATATGAGAAGCAATCGGTGAACAACTAAAGTGCTGCCAGCTACGAGTTAATGCTTCTTACTCTCTCTCTCCCTTCCTGTTTTTCTCTCTCTCTCAAAACCAATTTTAAAAACACCATTAACAGAAATTCCTGTTTTTCCTTCCACTTCCATAAACCTGAAGTAATGCAAATGTCCCAAAGAGACAGTGCTCAGGAGGCTCCCTCCACCTGCACTGTCCATGCTGCCTCCTCCTCCTGACAGAGCCCTCTCTGGCAACCAGGCAAAGCCAAGAGACACCCAGGGAGACCAGCACTCTTCTAATCACTTTCTCTTCATAAAGCTGCCTGCCCGTCCAACCCCCAATACTGATAGGAAACAGTAAACTCAACAAATTAGCTGATTCTCACAAATGGATCGACAAACACTAATATCTTAATAAGCTACACTAAACTGGTGACATGTATATTGAAGACCAACTGCACAGAGGCCCTGGCCAGTCAGTTAAAAGCATGGTCCTGAAACAACAAGGTTGCAGGTTCAATCCCTGGTCAGGGCACATAAAGGAAGCAACCAAACAATGCACCACTGAGTGGAACAACAAATACTTTCCCCTCCCCCCTCTCCTTTCCTCTGTTTCTCTAAAAATCAATAAAAGTTAAGCCCCGGTCGGATACCTTGGTTGGCTGGAGTGCCGTCTTGGAGTGCAGTTCGATTCCCCAGTCAGGGCACTTACAGGAGAGCAGCCTCATGTTCATGTCTGTCTCTCAACAACAGCAACAAAAAGACCAACTGTACAGAGATGCTACTGATGTCACAGAAGTTTGAGTATGCCAAGAATAATACTCTAACACAATCAGAACTAGGATATAAGCAGCAATTAACTTTAATCCTGAACAGGCAAAAGGAGACAGAAGAGGACCAAGGTCAGCATAGCCATCACTTTGGGGTGACCCTGAGGTTCCTGACTGGGAAGGGGTGTAAGGGAGACATCGAAAGTGATGGAAATGCTCTGTATCTTACAGGAGCACTCTGTATCTTATGTGGGTGCACAGGTGTAAAACCCATTCAGCTGTACACTTACAGCTTGAACACTTCACTTAGGGATGCTATATTTCAATGTAAAGCTTTAAAAATTTGGTGCTGTATCAACAGCTGTCTCAACAGAGCGAGGAAGACAAATTATCTAACCAAGTCTGGGTCTTCTGGCCCTTTAAAAGCCCTGCCGGTGAGGAAGAGAACAGAGGGTATCTATAGTTTAGTTTACATTTAGATGAGAAGAAATCTCAGACAGAGACCATTCCCTGAAGACCCAGCCACAGACCCTGGATATAACTCACTTCACACTTTCGATCCCTAACACTGCAGGTGTGAACCAGATGTCATGCTTATCTTTTCTGCAACAAACAAATTCACGCCTTCAGAATATTAAGCAACAGCTAGAGAAGTTTCAAATATATAAAAGCAAGGCAGTGAAATTCAAAATACAGATAATCACTTACAAATTACTGATTTCCTTCAGACAGTAATTATATTTCTAAATATGAATACAGTCTATATTAAACCAAGAAAACTGACATTCAAATATCTGTCAAGAGTTTGATGTACTCTAACACCTCCTTTTGTCAAACAGCACTGAAACTGGATAACCACATGGATTTCAGAGATTCTGATCTAAAATATAGTTTAAAATTAATGTGTGGCATGAGCCGAGCTTTCTGGCTACTCAGGGTATCTCCCTCTATTCTATCCACAAAAGCAATATGCAAATCCAACAGAGTGAAGGCAATTCATGAGCATGTAAATACAGGTGAGGTATTTTCCCTCTGGCTTACATCTGACACTAAGTGGCAATTTATCTCCTCTCCTCTTTTGTCTTTTCAAATTCAAACAATAAAAAATGAAAGGCAAACCAACTGTACCATAATATGGGAGTCAGAGTTCCAAAGGTTGGCCATTTCTCTTTTTATAGAGAAGTGGTCTCTATTTTTAGATCATGTGCCTACCTACCCCGCCAGTACAAATTATTTTGTGTGTGTATACATTGCCACTACTGTTGTTTACTGATAAATTATATATTTGGATTATGGCACTAAAAAATACAATACGTTCCTCTAAAACACACAAAAGTAGAAATAAATAATGGATGGAGTAAAAGGAAAATAAACATTTTTCAAAACTATCGTGCTATTTTTACCATTTGATAATAATTTACCAAAGATATTTATAAGGTAAATTTGATACTTAATGACAAGGGGACTTAAAAGCATACATCAAAATTGTCTTTATCATTTATAATTCTAATGTCAGAACTGATTAGATCCTCATTAATTTTACTCACTAGATAATTGACAGAGGCATGTTCATTAAGCTATTTGTCTATTTTAGAAGTAGTGGTTTAGTTAAAACATAATATTAACACATACACTCATTTATTTAGGCACACATAAAATGCAATTCATTGCAATATGCTGAAAGCAACTGTATGCTCATGCAATCTGACATTCCCATTCTTTCCACTGGATACCTGCCACATAACACATGTGACCTCCTGGCACACAGACCACATAGGGTGCTGGCTGTCATATGTATATCAAATATTAATAAAGTTTTAATTGACAAAACATAAAAATAACATTCTAACAAACACTCTTCCCTAACCCCAGTGGCTCAATGTTATGCAACCCATTCTAGAGAATAATTTTATCATGTCTCAGAAACTCCCAGGATAGCTTACAGTAAATACATATGCCTAAGACTAAGATCTGAAATTCCAATAGGTCCAGGGTGGGTCCCCAGAATCTGAAGAGTTTAAAATAATAAATTCAATTCAGGTACTCCATACCTCTAGATCTGAGAAATTTCAACTTGGTTTGCAGGTATATAACAAATATAATCTGCTAATGATTATTAGAAAGGCACTTATATTTAGAGTACTCCTTTCTAGCACAGTAGTTCCTTGCCCTGGCTGCATAGCAGGGTCATCAGGAGGCTGTTTAAAGAGCACATTTCTGGGCTCCCATGCCAGAAATCCCAATCCACTTGGTCCAGAGCAGGAGCAGCTAGCCAAGCCAAACAAAGCCTATGGCACCCAGTAGGACCTCATACTCTACTGCCTTTCTCCCAACCCAACTAGATTCAATTTGTGATGAGACTGTCGCTACTTCCTATATCTGGCTCACGGACGACATACAATCAATACTTGTTGGGTTAAGAGTTCCAGTGAAAAGAATGGCAGCTTTATGTGGGGCGGTGTGCCCCACATCTGCCCCAATAGCTCTAAGTGCTGCCCATGGAACACCTGTGGGTTTGGAATCCCCACCTCTAGTAACCAAGCTCAGTTTTCTTTGGATCACAATTCCTTCCTTATCCTTAGAAGAAAAGTTTCCTATGGATCTTTGGCTACAGGGATAGACATGGGACCCATTCAGATGCAACAGCAGCAGCAATTAAGTGGGAATTTTCCAGGCAACAGTCACAAATATTTGACCTTCCACTGGATTTGAGCCCAGGAGGATGGGAGCAGAGAAGGGAACCCTAGAGGACAGCTGCTTCATAAAGAGAAGCCAGGTGAAGGGAAGACTCTTGATAACTCGTGATTATTACTGTAAATCAGTCTTACCCCTGGGCTTTCAGATATGTGAGCCACTAATTTGCATATTGTTCTTAAGTTAGACTGAGATGGATTCTGTAGCCCCCAATCAGAGCAATGCTGACACAACAATGCAAGCCACACAGCATCCCTGTTCCTTAATGTCCTTCTGTACAGCACAGAGCCACTGGGCTGTCTAGCAAAGCCCTGTCAAGCCTGTATTTCTATTATAGTCTATGTAAGTCAGGAATCTCTATAGTTGACTTTTTTTCATATGATAGATTCATTATTTTACCTGCTGAATGCTTTTAACAACGGTATCAGATATTATTCTTTTCCTGACATTGCCGATACTCACTAAAACATTCAACAAGCTTAATTTTCAATTGATTGATAGCTTTAAAAAACACATTAAGCAGATATTCAATAAGTTCGAACATCTCCCCAAATTAACACTATTTTTTATGCTTTTCAGGGTTCAGGAGGAGCAGTTCTATAGAAAGCCACATGAAAACTACTTGCTAACAACACTTTACTTTCAATCAACAAAATTTTAGCTTTACTCAGAATTTATCTGAACAGCTCAGAAATATTTTTCTTCACTGCTCTGAATCCCTTTGACTTACGTAGGCTGAGGACCTGCAAAATTCATGAAATGTTCCCTGTGTAAGTGTCCCTGGAAGTTTTCCCATCAACATGCATGGTATTCCAAACCTATGCAAGTTCAAGAACAGATTATCTAGTGGCATTTTCTGCGACTTAACTAGCTTTACCACTTCACTTCAGCCAATGACTTTAATGGGTACAAAACAATGAAAATCCAACATACCACTTGGAAAGTTTTTGAGTAAAGATGTATTTGATTACATAAAACGATCACCTTCAAAGTAAATTTCCATTATCCATACATTTCCATGTAAATGTATTAAATGGCCAAGATGCTTATTAGCAGGCTAGGGCTTTGAAAATTACTTCTGAACAAACACCTTATTAATTTATTTGGTAAGAAATAAATTCTATAAACCAAACTCGTTTCTAAAGCTAAAAGAGGCTTGCATAATCTGGGGTAAAACCTCCGAGCGGCACCCACGCTGCTCACACTGCCCAGGTGTGTGCAGGAAGCAGCCGGAGCAGTGGCTTCGCTACAGGGTCCAAAGGGAGGACAATGAGAACATTTTCTTTTCTCAAATTCCATTTTTAAAAAAAGATATTTTTTCAGGATGTCCACTTTCTCACTCTGTTTCAAGGTTATCAACTTCAAATTCGCGTCAAAGTCATTTCTCATTTCAGCTATTTCCTTATTCGGTTCACAAAATACTCAGTTATCCATTGTACCCCTTTGAAAAGGACACAGAGAAGCAGGCAGCAAGCTACTTGTCCAAGTCTATCTCAAACTTTCTATGCTCAGAGCCTTTGATTAAATGACAGTTATGTTCCTTCTCTGGACTGATTTTTAAATGACATATTCTCCCGCTTTGTTCCTAGAAGGCGGTAAAAAAGAACACACTCACCTTTACAGATCAAAGGAAATGTGATGACACAATAGTTATGTGATGCAAGTAACTTGCAGGATTCCAAATGGAGAATTAAGGACCACACCATGACCTTTCAATTTCAGTCTACAGGACTTCAGGGCACCAATTTGAAAGGTGGAAGAAGACTTAAGTTATAAAATGTTTTCCTTCCGTCTGACCAGGCGGTGGCGCAGTGGATAGAGCGTCGGACTGGGATGCGGAGGACCCAGGTTTGAGACCCCGAGGTCACCAGCTTGAGTGCGGGCTCATCTGGTTTGAGCAAAGCTCACCAGCTTGGACTCAAGGTCGCTGGCTTGAGCAAGGGGTTACTTGGTCTGCTGTAGCCCCACGGTCAAGGCACATATGAGAAAGCAATCAATGAACAACTAAGATGTCGCAACAAAAAACCAATGATTGATGCTTCTCATCTCTCTCTGTTCCTGTCTGTCCCTATCTATCCCTCTCTCTGACTCTCTCTCTGTCTCTGTAAATAAAAAATAAAAATTAAAAAAATTAAAAGGTTATCCTTCCAATTGATAGCTATTGTAGTTTTTCACTGGAAAGAAGAACTTACTTTTACATTTCTTGCCTATAGATAGCAATCGCAAAAGCTGTATATTGGGAGAAATAAGGATACACTCTTGTGTTCTCTCACTCCTACCCCCTAAGAATCAAAGGCAAGGAGCAGAAGTTATAAACTGACAAACACGCAGGTTGCAAAACCCATTTCTTACCTGAACCTGATTAGTTTTTTTGGCTTATGTGTAGATATGGTCTCATATGGGTATGTTTTCTCTAATCCTGGGAAAGAGTAGCATTCACTGCTTTCTTTCCTTTCTTTTTAAAAGATTTTAAAGCAGGCTATTCTTTTTTATTACCAGAATATAAATTTATCCTCTTTCTGCATAAAACTGTATTATTATGTTAACATGTTATAATAAATATGAAACATTCAGAGTGATTTGCAGAGGTAAACTATCTGTCTTACTTTCAGCAGGCTTCTAAGAAAAGCAAGTTCTACTTCCCAATATGAAATACAGTAATTCACGGAGTTTCAAGTTACAAATGTACATGTAAAAAAATACGAGTGAAATTAGCTATAAACCCCACTGTTTTAGGTGCAGACTGGAGCTAAATAATTGGGCTAGCTTTTTTGCATTCGTGTAAATCTCAACCTGAAATACAGTTTTAAAAGGTGGGAGAGGGATTAGTAAATATAGGAAAAGAGGAAAGCTTATGGCATTTATGAACTCAAAGAATGATTTCTGTCTAGGATGAAGTGGTCCCACCATTCTGAGCAGGTGCTCTCTCTGAGGAATTCAGTACTGATGTCTAACATTCCAGGGAGGAAGAAATGCACATCACAGAAAGTGACACGGAATGGGGTAGAAAAGTGTTTTTAAAATTTATTTATTAATTTTAGAGAGAGAGAAAAGGAGACAGATAGACACAAAAATTTGTTGTTCCACTTACTTATGCATTCATTGGTTGATTCTTGTATGTGCCTGACTGAGGATCAAACCTGCAGCCTTGTTATGTCAGGATGATGCTCTAACCAATTGAACTAAGGGTTAGGACTAGAAACTTTATTTATTTATTTGTTTATTTATTTATTTATTTATTTACTTGGTGACTGAGATCGAGAGAGAGACAGATAGGGACAGACAGACAGGAAGGGAGAGAGATGAGAAGCATCAATTCTTTGTTGCGGCTCCTTAGTTTCCTTAGTTGTTCATTGATTGCTTTCTCATACGTGCCTTGACCAGGGGCTACAGCAGAGTGAATGACCCCTTGTTCAAGCCAGCAACCTCGGGGTTCAGGCCAGTGACCTTGGGGTCATGTCTGTGATCCCACACTCGAGCCAGAGACCCTGTGCTCAAGCTGGTGAGCCTATGCTCAAGCTGGTGACCTTGGGGTTTCGAACCTGGGTCCTCCGCATCCCAGTCCAACATTCTATCCACTGTGCCACCACCTGGTCGGACTAGAAAAGTCTTATATAAAACTTGAACTTCTTACAAGTCTGAAACTAAGAGCAAAGCATTCATCAGGGGAAATATTTAAATAATAGAAAGTTAAGCATGTGAACAACAACAAAAAATACAAATATTCTCTTCATTCTAGAAGTTACTATTAAATCAGTGTAAAGCCAGAAGCCAGGGCCAGGGCCACCATCACAGCAGCCTTCTGGCCCATGCTGGCTCGCATTGGATTCGGACAGTCGGTAAAGAAACAACGCAGCCACAAACTGGTGGGTCATAGTCTTTAATTCTAGCTTGCACCCGGCGGGCAAGTAAAAAATACACACTGGGCTCCAAAACCCAATCACATTCAGTGCTCACAAAGCCACTGACTTATCCGAGTTTCCTAGAATCAAAGGTTTCTAGCTCACCAGCCTTATTCTCCTCAGTTTCCCATCTCCTTCCTTATCCCAGATACAAACTCTGTACAAACTGGCATCTCACTCAGCACTCCACCATCTTGGCTGCTTTTCCTGGCCTCCTCCACGTGGCCTCCTTCCACTGCTGGCTCTACCCTCTCTGCTCTCTCATGCTAACCTCAGGAACCAAGAGCCAAGTCTCGTTCTGCCCCCAATTTTATAGTGTAGTGTAAGGCCAGGAGCTGTCATCGTGACCATTCACATGCAGGTTCCCATTGGATTCGGGCAGACGATAAAGAAATGGCGGAGTCAGAGGATGGGGGGCCATCCTATTTATTGGTGTCTCACCAAGACAGGCAAACCACAAAAGAAGACAAGGGAAAAGCAGAAAACCAGCTCTTCCCATGAAGGGCAAGGGATCAGGGGAGCCCCTGCAATTGTGATAGCAGGAACTGTGTGTCTGAGCTCCTGGTCCACTTTATAGTGTAGAAAACCAAAATCCCTTAATCCAATATACAAACAAGGAAGTCTCCGATACAAAGTCACTTATCCAAGGCATAATTGGATTTCTCATGATAGTGCACCACCCAGATCATACAATCAGTCAAGGGTGTGGGGAAAAGCTTAGTCCCAAAACCAAACCTCAGGCTACAACAACCTGGCCTGCTTATAGCCTGTCCCCCACACCCATTATAAGTCACAAGCGAGCAAACATATATATCATGTTTACAAACTTATTTGACCAACATGTAGCTTCACAACCTTTAATCCAATATACAAAATAGGGAAGTCTCTAATACAAAGTCACTTCTCTGAGGCATGATTGGATTGTACCGCCCCACATCAAAAAGGGTGGGAAAAACTTAATCCCAAAACCAAGCCCCAGGCTACAACAATCCTGCCTGCCCCCAACACACATTAGTATCACCTGGGCGACGGCCTCCTTGTGTCATCTTTAACAAAGTGAGCATAATACATTTTATCTGCCCAACAATCAGCATAGAACAATTAGATAGAAGTACATGGGGTCACCAGCGTATTTTAAGCAAGAAACTATGATTTAAGTTTGAAATAAAGCTTGAAAATTTAGCATATAGGTTCTAATTCTGACCTGTATTTGTGACTCTGGCATTTATACTCATGGGCAAACAACTCTGTCCAACCCACTTATATCATCCATAATACAGAAGAGTAATATTACCTACTTAGCACATTTGTGAGAGTAAAATGACATAATGTTCAGAATTAGCTCAGCACATAATTCTGCACACAGATAAGTGCTCAATAAATTATTAGCATATTATTTTACGATGCATACAGTAGGTATAAAACATCCTGTAAGGAAGGGTCAAAACAATTCAGATAAATAAACATCAACCACTAAACTTAAGAATGTTTTTTCCCACTTTTTAGAAAAAATATTATTTCGTTGACTGAAATTATATCAAGATTTTTGCATGAGAAAATTTGACTAGTTCAGACATGAATTCTAAAAAGTTTGATTTTAAAAAAAACAACACATCCCCAGGCCAAACATCAAAAAGGACTTGAACTTAAAGGTAGCAAATGCTGCCTAATTGGTGATGGCCTGCTTGGCTCGAATCTTCAAGAAGGATTAGGAAGTCCTATCAGTCTCAGGGGAAAGGATTCTATAATCAATTAGTGAGGTCTAGCATGGGCCCAGGAGGTGTACTCATAATGTATTTGTTACTCCTTCATTATGTATGGCTGTTATTCTCCCCAAAGAAAGAAGAAAAGATCAGGGGAAAGTAGGTAATCACAGGGAAGGGAGACAAAGAGAAGAGACCAGCAGGTTTGGACCCCACATGCACCTTCATGAATGGATAGGGCTGAGTGGATTAGAGTAACAGGATATACTTTGAGAGAAACAGCCTGGTATCATCAACCATCAACATCATCCAGTTTATGTCTTGCTCCAATTCCATTCATACCTAACAGGTTAAACTGGCCTCCTGCAGAAGAGGTATAGGGGGAGAGGGCACCCTGATGAGGTGACTGGAGCATCTCGCAGTTCATAGCGACAGCTTTCAGTAACACTTGGGAGAGATGAATGCTGGCGGTCTATTCAACCGTCTCACATGGAGAAGGTGCAGGAGCAGACCACACCTTGGAGAGTTAACCACCTCCTAATGAAACTGGGTGGGCTCCCGTCCAGCTGGAGCACTGTCCTTGAGATGCCCTGGCTGCATGGTCACTCCGCCGTGGGCCCTATGGTCTGGTCTCATTAGCTCAGTCTCATTTCAAAAATAGTGTGTGTCGACAATTTAATGCAAAGCTTGCCTTATAACAGGTAAAGCTTGAGTACAATTTTTAGTGCAATACCACTAGGCCTGGGGGCAGGGAGGAGCTCAGAATCATGACTTATATAGGCTGTGACCTACTAAGACAAGACCTAACATATTTAATTCAAGGTAATGACTAGAGAATGATGGTAAGTGCTGAGTGACTTTCTACTCTACATGAATTAAGGTATTGTAACTCATTACTAAGGGCACTTAACATGGGATAGAAAACAACAGCATCCAAGGCAATGCAATCTACTTACACGTGCAATGTACGTACTTCTGGTTTGCAGAGCTTTAAATCTAAATGCTAGACAAAATGAGGCTGGACTCTACGTAATTTATGTCATTGGAAGAATTTTTTTTAAAAAAAGAAAAAGTCCAGTGAGAAAAAAATGCATCAGTTTCCTTTCTGTTTCTTAGCTAAGGGTTGTACAGCTAACTCAACACAAGCTTTGGAGCCTCCAAGTGGGTAAATTTAAATTTCCTCAGATAAATGTTTTCCCCACTGAGAAAATGCTATTTTTAATGAAACCAAATAGCCTTAATTGGCTGTGATGGGAAGTAAACTCAGAGATAAACACTGCATAAATAATTCAAGGCTTTCCATCTGGGGAAACTTCCTCCTGAGTTGAATAAGGAATATTCAATCAAAGAGTTTGCATCATTTGAAAAGCAACAACAGAATCTTAAGCTGACATTCCAACGCACAGCTAAGAGTCAAAGGGGCACTCTGAGACAATTCATTCCAACACACAGCTAAGAGTCAAAGGGGCACTCCGAGACAACTCATTCCAACGCACAGGTAAGAGTCAAAGGGGCACTCCGAGACAACTCATTCCAACGCACAGCTAAGAGTCAAAGGGGCACTCCGAGACAACTCATTCCAACGCACAGCTAAGAGTCAAAGGGGCACTCCGAGACAACTCATTCCAACGCACAGCTAAGAGTCAAAGGGGCACTCCGAGACAACTCATTCCAACACACAGGTAAGAGTCAAAGGGGCATTCCGAGACAACTCATTCCAACGCACAGCTAAGAGTCAAAGGGGCACTCCGAGACAACTCATTCCAACGCACAGGTAAGAGTCAAAGGAGCACTCCGAGACAACCCTCTGAGTCTCACCACGGAGCGGCCCTCATCCCCCAGCAGCCCCTTTGCCATTCTTGTAACATTAAGTAAATTAAAACACCCGTCCTGGTCACACTTCTTTTTCCTCTCTACCTCAATGCCATTTAACTTAAAATAATCATTATGTTTAGCCTTGATTAAAAGGATGAGTAAGAAATGGTCCCAAGTCCCCAGGATGTACATAATAAAATACATTAAGAATTAAGGGCTAAAATAAACATACAGGAGTAAGTAAATAAAAATACAGAAGGGTAATTAATTCCAGTGGGTGAAGAGGGAAAGCTTAAATGCAAGGGCTGGCATTTAGGCTGATCAATGACATATCTGAGATTAGAAAGATATTAACTGATGACAATATGGCTGTGTAATACATGTTATTGATTATTTTTATTTTTTATTAAGATCCACACAGCTAAGATTTCAGGCATATTTACTGTGTGTCACCCTGAACTAACTGCTTTAAATGCAATAGTTATTTAATCTTACAACAATCTTGAGAGGTAAGTATCTATAGCAGGGGTAGTCAACCTTTTTATACCTACCGCCCACTTTTGTATCTCCGTTAGTAGTAAAATTTTCTAACTGCTCACTGGTTCCACAGTAATGGTGATTTATAAAGTAGGGAAGTAACTTTACTTTGTAAAATTTATAAAGCAGAGTTACAGCAAGTTAAAGCATATAATAATAATTACTTACCAAGTACTTTATGTTGGATTTTTGTTAAGTTTGGCAGAATAAATCTTTATAAAACAACTTACTATAGTTAAATCTATCTTTTTATTTATACTCTGGTTGCTCCGCTACTGCCCACCATGAAAGCTGGAGCGCCCCCTAGTGGGCGGTAGGGACCAGGTTGACTACCGCTGGTCTACACGAACTCAGTTTTAAAGATGGGGAAGAAGAGCACGAGAGGGTTGTGACATGGTCAATACTGCACAGTGAGTACAGAGCAAGCTGATACTCGGCATTCGTCATCAATCCTGGCAATTCTACCTCTGAAAAGGGCAAGCCCTGGAAAGTGGCTGTAGAGTAGAAAGGTTCCAGAGAGAGAGACAAAGAAAAGAAAGAGGAGCTCATTGACACGTAGAGGAGGCTGCCTCCATTATCACTGGGAACAAATGGTCCTCCAAATGCCTTAGCCAAGAAAACTGACAGTTTACCCCTCAACCTTCCATGTTGCTTCTATCCTTCTGTACGTACGACTACCTGCACTAAGTCACAATTTCTGAAAACGCTACCCTGTTCTCTGATGGCCTCTGATGGCAGTTCCAAAAATCCCTGGCAATTTTGTTTTCTTTCATGTACTTTCTTTCTGACTAAATTGCATCACGACTTGGGCAAGGGTTGGGTCTTCTACTTTTTGAAACCCACGAGATGCTATCAAAATCCCAACAATAAGACTGGTAGAACTTTAGGGGAAAAATGCACTTTGACTGAAGCCCATTTTTCAATACCTCAATCAAGATGCCCTAAATTGTACACACAGAATATAGTCCCTTGATTTATGGAATTTTAAACACAGTGCAAAAACAAACAAACAAAAAACACCTTTCTTATAAAACAGAGGACTATCTTATTGCTCTTTTTTTTAAATTTTTTTTTATTTATTTATTTTTATTATCGCTCTTTAAAAATAAAACAAACCCACTTTTCTTCACTATTTGTCTTTACTTTCTCATGCAAAGGGTTCTAAGTGATGGCTTAAGAGGAAAATTCTAATTGCATTATTCCAAGGCAGATAAAAAAGTTATTTAATAAAATAAATACTGCCACATTAAAATCATTCTGAAATAGGCAGAAAACTCATTTGGTGATCATTGAATGTTGATTTAAAAATCTTAATGTTGCTACAGGAGAGAAAGCAAAATATGAAAATAAACAATGTTACATTTTAGAAGACAAAATGCTAGAGGTGTGCCTGTAGACTTGATTTTATTAAATAAATATTGAGGAATGATGAAAAAAATATGGAGCTTCCTTTTATTTGTTGATATATAATTTTATAAGATCAAATTAAACAGTAGGAAAATGAGTTTTGCCTTTCTTATGTCTTCTGTCTGTTAAAAATAAAAATTTCAAACTGATAAAATTATTACCCCAACCTAGCCTAACAGCCTTCTTGACACAGTGCTCAACACCAAAAAAATGTACCCTAAAAAGTACTTTACAATGGAAAGTTTATTTTTACTACAGTGTGGTTAATTATATTTAAGTAAAGAATTGGCCATTTTTAGATATGTTTCAAACAGTAAAAGGTCACACTCTTAATTCCTTACCCTGTGCTCCCTGATGTGGCTCGTATATGCAAAATGACATGAACTCATTCAATCAAGGCAGTATGCACAGACCACCTATCTGAGGCCAAGGCAAGTGGCTGAAGGCTGAACATACAGGGACGAACATCACAGGAAGGGTTCGCATCTCTCGAAATTCATGGTCTCAAGAGAACGAACGACACAGCAAACAAGCACTTGCACCAATGTGACAGAGGCTAGGAAAGAAGTGAAGTGGCCACAATTACACCTTGGACAGGCACCACAGTATGAAGTTCAGGTCTAAAGGCTTCTACGACAGAGCAGTTAAGATGACACCCTGAGGATAATTAACAGAAAAGATTAGCCATTTAGGTGAGGGAGCAGAAAGAAGAAAGATTCAGGCAAAGAAACATTATGCTTAAGGATCAAAGCGTAGGTCCACCATCACCTACGCCGAATCTCCCCATCCGTCTCCGGCAGCACGGCGACCCCAGCCCTCGGCCTGCGTGAGCCTCCCAAGCACCGTCGGCAAGATGGCTGAAACGAGTGCGTCTGCAGAGCGCACGCCTGCGAGTATGGACTGTGCACTGCAGAGACCGAGAATGAAGCAATGAGGCTTTCTCCAAAAAGATAATCAAGGTGTGGACCAGGCTCAACATGGCATCACTGAGCGAGCTTTGAATTCCTGTACTTTACTACCCCCATCCCACTTTAAACCTCAACTCACGAGAAGCATGTGGAACTACATATAAACTGTGAAGAAAGAATAACTTATCTATAATGTCTCAGAGAGCTTCTGTGGGAAACAAAATTATGTCTTCATCATTACCAACAGCACATTCCCGGTAGTTGCTCAGTGCAAGATCCCAGTGCAAGATAAATATCTCTCTTCCAGTATGTCTTTGTGTCTGGCATCTCACAAAACATTAAAACTGACATTTGGGGAAAAATTGTCTTCAATTTGTGAAACTCAGAATCCACTTTGGTGCATGAAATATAAATATGCTTAGAAAATAAAAACACTTCCTTCCTATGTTCACTAGAAAGAGTCTTCCAAAATTTAGAGGCATCCTCATATTATGTTTTAAACACAGATGCACCAGGAAGCTATAAAAGCAACATTTTAAATATTAAAGACTTAAAGATGATTGTCAGCTGGAAAAATAACTACCTGTAAAAAATATTTAACACTGGAAACCATCAGAAATTAACACTCTTTTATTTAATCTATTTAATGTCAAGCATGTTTCATTGAGTAGAATAACTTTTTAAAATATTTAACGTGCTGCTCTAATGCTGGGGAAAAGGCAAGGGCCATAACTATCACAGAGCAAAGACACCCGGCCTTCACGGCCGTGCTGGCCGCAGGCTGCAATCTTTCTATGGCCCGTTTCAGGCCCAGCCGCTGCCGGGGTCCCCACGTTGCTGATTACCCCAAACGTATTCTGAAATCCATTTCCCACATGGCCACGTTTGGTGAACGATGGTCTGTGAAATTAATCGCCCAGAATGGCAATGAACAGTTCTGTACACAGACTCTCTTCAGATCTACCCAAAAAAGGACCTGAAGTTTGAATCTGTGTACAAGACCATGACTTGCCTTAAGTGAAGGAAAATGTGGGACAAATATCAAAGTCTTAGGAAAAACATTGTATGCTTTCATGTTGCTATTACTCATGCTGCTTCCATAATTTTGTTGAAGGAAAAGAGATTTTCCCCCATTGCATAAAAACACTGATTGTTACCTAATATGATAAAAAAAACTTTCCAGAAGTTTCTAACTTAATTTTTTTAACTTCAGTAGTATAAATAAACACTTGCACACTTCTCTCTCTGCTATACACACACACACACACACACACACACACACACACACGAGCACACACCTCTGCTCATTGCCTCATTTCAATTGTGATGGTTTTGGTAACTAAGAAATAAAGCATAACTAGGCCTAACCTGTGAAAGCATCAACCCGGACGCTGAGGTCGCCAGAGCAAAACCCTGGGCTTGCCACCCAGTCAAGGCACATATGGGAGTTGATACTTCTGCTCCTCTCCCCTCTTCCCCTCTCTAAAATAAATAAATTTTTAAAAATCTAAAGAAAATAAATAAATAAAGCATAACTATTCACTGGATAAATTACATTTAATCAAATGCTCTGTAAAAACTATACCAAGTGCTACAAACTTATTTTAGTGTTTTTTTAACTTTGAAGGGATGTCTGCATCACCTACCTATGTATGGAGAAACTTTTAAAGAGAAAAAAATATCCTTTTTTTTTTTTTTTTTTTTTTTTTGTATTTTTCCGAAGTTAGAAGCGGTGTGTGTGGGGGGCATTCAGACAGACTCCTCATGCACCCGACAGGGATCCACCCAGCATGCCCACTAGGGGGCGATGCTCTGCCCATCTGGGGCATTGCTCCACTGCAGTCAGAGCCAGAGGCCATGGAGCTGTCCTCAGCATCCAGGCCAACTTTGCTCCAATGGAGCCTTGGCTATGGAAGGGGAAGAGAGAGAGAGAGAGAGAAGGAGGAGAGGGGGAAGGGTGGAGAAGCAGGTGGGCGCTTCTCCTGTGTGCTCTGGCCAGGAATCGAACCCAGGACTTCCACCCGCCGGGCCGACACTCTACCACTGAGCCAACCGGCCAGGGCCTAAAATATCCTTTTTCTATTAAAAATTGCACATCTTTGAAAAGATAATTTATTTTACTCTCCAAAACAAGTCTATAACGCAGCTATCCCCATTGCGTAGGTCAAGAACTAGGCTAAGAAAAGTAAATAACTTGTCTAAACAATAAGTTCGACCCTGAGTACAGTCTTGTCTGTCTGACTTCACGCTCACAGTGCGTAGACTGAATGACTGTGTGCCCACTAAATCCACATGTTCAAGCCCTAACCGCACATGAGACGGCACCTGGAGGTGGGATCTTGGGGGATGAAGGTAATGAGGAACAGATGTCCTGACAGTAAGGCTCTCAAGTGCCCTTCCAAGAGAGCGAGCTTGCCCTCTGTCTGAGCACAGAGAGAGGGGTCAAGTGAGGAAACGGGACCATGGCTTCCACAGCAGCCAGGAAGACAGGCCTAGAAGGAAACATATCTCGTTGGCACCCAACCTTCCAAATGGTGAGAAATAAATGTCTGTTGGTTAGGTCAACCGGTATCTGGAATTTTGTTACGACATCCCAGCTGACTAATCCATGCAGTCACAGCCACACAGTTTCTCTATGGATCAGAAATCTAACCAGAGGCGAAGAGTGTCACTGTGGCCCACGAGGGCCAGTCTGGGTAGCCTAAGCACCTCAACCAGAGGTTCTCTAACAAGATGGTTGCCCCCAAAGGACATTTAACCTGGAGACACATTTGACTGTCAAAACCTAGAGGAGGTGCTAGTGACATCCAGTGAGGAGAGGCCAGCAATGCTGCGAGACATCCCATGAGTCACAGGACAGCCACCACGACAGAATGAGCCAGCCCCGAATGTCAGTGTTGATGAGTGTGAGAATCTCTGGACACAGCCTGGCATATAACAGGTCCCTAATAAACACTGCTGACTAAATACCTGGATGAACTCAACAGGTACCAGGTACTGGTCCTTCTCCATGTGCATTCATAATCAGCAAAAGAAAATATACTGTTCATAAAAACTAGGGGATATTTCAAAATGAATATGAAATGATGAAATATCCCCTAATATTTGTGAGCAGAATACATGACTCAGAAACATTGAGAAAATCACAGCAGGAAAGGGTGACCTACGTTCTACCCAGGAAGAACCTTTCCTGGTTTTTAGACAAAGGAGCTGTCCAAGCAGAAAGGGCACATAGGCAAGGAGAGTTAGGTGAAAGGTAAGAAGTGGGGATTGGAAATGTTAACCAGAACATTAAGAAACAAATCCCATCAACTCTGTAATCTGGAATCATGTCAATATAAAAGAATTATCTGGATCTAATTAAATATAATTTTATAAGCCCTCTGTAGCCAGGCTGCCTGCATTCCCACCCTGACACCATCACCTAACTAGCTGTGAGTACCAAGAACCACTAAGTTAACCACTCATGGCCTCAGTTTCCACATCTGTAAACTGAAGGTACAGAAAGCACTTCCCTCTTAAGGGAAGAAGAGATAGTATACTCAAAGATTACCATCATTAGGTAATACCATTAGCAGCTTCTCTCCTGGGGAAGGCTACAGGTGCAGTGCCACCAGGGTGGTGGGAAGTCAGCCAGAGACATCCAAGGGCAGAGCTATGCACTGGTGAGTGTCACCTGACAGCCACGACAAAGAGAAATGGTGTGTGCCCAGAGGCCTGATGATTGGCTCATGGCCATTTAATCAGAGGATGGTGCAAATTACCCAGCATTTGTTTCCTGGCTTGTTCTGAGCACAGGGTCTTAGCTACTGCTTCTCTTGCTGCTTATTTACAAGTTTCTTTTTGGACCAAAACCTCAGTAAAAATGCTCTGGGGACATTTTTATCTTTTTTCCTTCCAAAGAAGTTGCATATGTAAGTGAACCATTAGAACTGAATCAGGTCAGTGAATCATACTGAATGTCAATGAAAGTGAGGCAAGAAATGCCTGAAGCCAACATCCTCTATATGTTTAACTCTTGAATGGATTTCAGGACAAACAGTAAACACATCACACATAGATGTCACATTCAGAATTCCCCAATTCATTCAAATTCCCAGTGGAGTGAGGTGTGGCAGGGGGGTCTACCACAGTCTCCAAATAATGTCAGTGAGCACAAAAGAAAAGACAATTCAGAAGTTAAAAAGAAGCCCTGGCTGGTTGGCTCAGTGGTAGAGTATCGGCCCGGCCTGTAGAAATCCTGTGTTTGATTTCCAGTCAGGGCACACAGGAAAAGTGACCATCTGATTATCCATCCCTCTTTCTCTCCCTTCTCTCTCCCTATGGTTCTGTTCCCAGGCAATTGACCTTGGGTGCTGAAGATGGCTCCATGGCCTGCCTCAGGCGTTAAAATAGCTCAGTTGCCGAGCAATGGAGCAACAGTCCCAGACAGGCAGAGCATCGCCTGGTAGAGGGTTGCCAGGTGGATCCTGGTCAGGACACATACGGAAATCTGTCTCTCTGCCTCCCCATTTCTCACTTAAGAAAAAAAAAAAAAAGATGTTAAAAAGAAAAAGCAGTTTGGCCCTGGCCGGTTGGCTCCCCAGCCAGAGCACACAAGAGAAGCGCCCATCTGCTTCTCCACCCTTCCTCCTCTCCTTTTTCTATATCTCTCTCTTCCCCTCCTGCAGCCAAGGCTCCATTGGAGCAAAGTTGGCCTGGGTGCTGAGGATGGCTCCATGGCCTCAGCCTCAAGTGCTAGAATGGCTGCAGTTACAAAAGAGCATTGCCCCCTGGTGGGCATGCCGGGTGGATCCCAGTCAGGTGCATGCAGGAGTCTGCCTCCCAGCTTCTCACTTCAGAAAAATACAAAAAAGAAAAAGCATTTTGTTGGCTGTCCCGGGTTTAATCCCCAGTCAGGGCAGGAAAATGGGCCATCTGCTTCTCCCTCCTCCATCTCCCCTTTCTCCCCCTTCTTGCAGCCAGTGGTTCAATTGGTTTGAGTGTCAGCCTGGACACTGAGGATAGGTTAGTTGGTCCAAGTGTTGACTCCAGATGGGGGTTGCAGGGTGGATCCCGGTCAGGGTGCATGTGAGAATCTGTCTATCTCCCCTCCTCTCAAAGGTTTAAAAAAAAAAAAAAAGGCATTTTTGGTTTCCAATAACTCGGGAACTATTATTCTCCAATATGGATTTTTTTGCCAAATGAATCTGGAATTCCATGTAAAAGTTCTGAGATATTCCAGATCAGACTCTCCCCTTCAGTTCAAGGCTTTGTTCCCACCTTGCTTCTGCGATGAGGCCTACGGAAGCTGGAACCCCGGATCCTGCCACAAACCCAAGGTCCAGCTGACTGCTCTCCATCTATCCTGTGTTTTCCCCACATCCTTTTTACCCATCTAACACATGATAAGTTATGATGTTTTCTGGTCTGCTTACCCCTTGCTGGAATGTAAGTTTCATGATGCCAAGAATTTTTATCTGTTCACTGATATATCAACCCAAGTGAACAGACAGTGTCTACACACAGGAACTACTTGATAGTATGTTGAATAAGTCACTGAATTCGTACAGCATGACTCCTTTACTCATAATGTGTACAGCTAAGAATTATTAACACTGCTCCTACCAAGTGCTGGACACACACCTACCAACGACATGAGGCTGCAGCATTATCCACTGCCCAAGGGAGCAGCTGCTCTCGGCTGCATCTAAAGTGAGGCATTTCACTTTAGACGCCAACTTTCCACCCAGAAGCTACAGCTCCTCCATTAGAGAATGATAAATGCCATTGTCATAATCAGTAACTTACCATGGTTTTCAATGTGCTGGCTTTTAAGCTGAAAGCCAATGCATTAATAAAGCAATTGAAGGGGTAGGAGTATAAGTCTATGAATGTCAGTGACAAGGTTTCACATACATATGTCACTGTGTGATAATAAAGGACTTCAGAGAAAGTGCTGGGGTTGGGCAGGGCAGACTACTTGTATTATTTAAATAGAGGATAGTGAAGACAGGACCAAAAGCAAAACATGAGAAAAATGAAGGCAACTTGAATTAATTATCCCCATACTGACACTTTAATGCATTATTGTTACAATTACTCTGAAATGTCCTGGAAGAATCTTTACACCTTCTCACCCACCCTACCCCATGCCACATCACGCCGATCATTTTTCAGAGCAAGAAAGCTGAACTGCAACCTTTCTGATTGACTTCCTGTTTGAAGGAGCCACCTCCCTGTTTCCGGGAGTTGCTAAAGTTTGTGAAATACCAGGCTAACCTGATGGCCAGAAATACGCCTCGTTCTCTTCCAGATATGACTTGTACTTGGAGAAAAAGTCTTCAAATGCAGACTCTGAAAAAAGTGCCATTTTCTTTTTTTTTTCTTTTTTTGTATTTTTCTGAAGCCGGAAACGGGAGGCAGTCAGACAGACTCCCGCATGCGCCTGACTGGGATCCACCCAGCATGCCCACCAGGGGGCGTTGCTCTGCCCATCTGGGGCGTTGCTCTGTTGCATCCAGAGCCATTCTAGCGCCTGAGGCAGAGGCCACAGAGCCATCCTCAGCGCCTGGGCCAACTTTGCTCCAATGGAGCCTTGGCTGCGGGAGGGGAAGAAGGAGATAGAGAGGAAGGAGAGGGGGAGGGGTGGAGAAACAGATGGGCGCTTCTCCTGTGTACCCTGGCCGGGAATCGAACCCAGGACTCCTGCACGCCAGGCCGACGCTCTACCACTAAGCCAACCGGCCAGGGCCAAAAGTGCCATTTTCAAGCTCCAAGCAGAGTCTTGGTGTTCAGATTTCAACTTCAAATTTGCCCCAGGGCTGTGCTGTTTCAATCTAGTGACACTAACTTACTCAGAGGCCAGAGGCCAGCTCAGCCCACGATGCTGGGCTCCTGTCCTGCCTCAGAGCATTTCAAATTCTAATCCGTCACCTGAATCAATACAGCACAGTCCTGTTCCCCAAGAAGGAACCACAGATGAGGACAGCCACACGGACTAAGTTAATTTAAACAGAATAGAGTGAGATTGCCCCCAATGCATTTATCAAACTGGCCCCTCCAGGGACTGGCTGTTAAGGAGGCTACCTACGGCCACTGCAAACCATCTTGGGGGATACCCAGCAAAGCCATGGTGATTTTTTTTTTGTATTTTACTAAAGTGAGAAGTGGGGCAGCAGACAGACTCCCACATGTGCCCTTCTGGGATCCACCCGGCATGCCCACCAGGGAGCGATGCTCTGCCCATCTGGGGCATTGCTCCATTGCAACCGGAGCCATTCTAGCACCTGAGGCAGAGGCCATGGAGCCATCCTCAGCACCCGGGCCAACTTTTGCTCCAATGGAGCCTTGGCTGCAGGAGGGAAAGAGAGAGATAGAGAGGAAGGAGAAGGGGAAGGGTGGAGAAGCAAATGGGTGCCTCTCCTGTGTGTCCTGGTCAGGAATCAAACCCGGGACTTTCACACACCTGGCCGATGCTCTACCATTGAGCCAACTGGCCAGGGCCATGGTGCTGATTTTATTGATTTTAAAATCATTCATAATTATCTTCAGCTATTGATATATAGTGCATTTCTGAACTTGCTTTCAGGGGAGAGGGTGCTGATTCAGTACTACTGTAATGTCTTTCTTTCAATCACTTGACTAATAGACTGGTCACCATCACAGCTGAAATCTACACCAGCTGTTAAGAATCTTAATAAACACCTGCTGCTAAGTAACTATAACTGTGACAGACCAGGAAGATGAGAGAGAGGGTGGCAGGACATCCCACCATGAGCCGCAGCTGGGGCAGCTACCCGTCCCAGAGGCCGCTCTCAGACTCACAGAGGAGGCCATTGCAGGGTCTGGACTGCAGCCACACGTCCAGTTCACTTCCCGCCTGGTGACGTGGGGCTGGTGACTTAGCCTCTCTGTACTTCAGTTTCCTCATATAGTGTACATGAAAATAATACTGTCACCATCAGTGACTGTGAGAATAAAAATTACTCATGTGCTCAATGTACAGCTAGCACATGGTAAATATGAACTTGTATTCATTCTCAATAACAGTCATCAATTAAAAAGAAGGGTCCCAGGAATCCTCAAAGGTAGCCAAGGTGGCTGTTAACAAGTTCTCTTCCTTTCCAACCTCCCTCTCTAGTTTGCATTTACTCCAAAAAGTACAGGAGGCAAGGAGAGTATTTGGGACAACACATTTCAGCACTGAAGTGAGAGGAAAGGCTTCCTCCAAAAGTGATACCTTGAAGTGAGACTTTTTAAAAGGGGAGGATGCCTGATCTGTGGTGGCGCAGTGGAAATGCTGAGGTCGCCGGTTCGAAACCCTGAGCTTACCTTGTCAAGGCACATATGGGAGTTGATGCTTCCAGCTCCTCCCCCCCTTCTCTCTCTCTGTCTCTCCTCTCTCTTTCTCTGTCTCTCCCTCTCCTCTCTAAAATGAATAAATAAAAAAATTAAAAAAAAAAAAAAAAGAAACACGTTAAAAGGGGAGGAGACTGCTCTGACATCAAACAAGCCAGGAGAGTAGTGGACTCAAAGATCCTGGGGCAGGAAGAGGCAAGGCCATTTGAAGTGAAAAGGTCACTGAAATGGAAGCAATGAGAACAGGGAGATTATTTCCAGATGCCGCTGGGACGGGAGGCAGGAGCTGGGTCCTGCACATGTGATACTTTCATAGGCTGCCTTCGCCCGCGTGTCACTGGCAAATTGAACATCCGTTGTGAGATTAAAACAAGATGAACTTGTGTCTCTATTTTAGAACTAGGTCGGTCATTCAACCATTTCAACATTATCTTGCAGGAGCGAATTTATAGATAAGCCTGTGCACATTCTGCATCTGATTGCCCTTAGCACTAACTGTTCTGCCTGACAAAACCAACCACCTGGCCGAAGACTCTGCTCTACGGCTCTTACACAGGAAGAGGCGTCATGACTTTTCACTGATCTGAAATTAAAATTTCCAGCCATAAAAAATATATTTAGATCCAAGGCTACACGATACTTCTGAAATCTTGTCATTTAAATCATGTTAGGCGTTGAATGAGATATAGGTGAAATTTAACTTTCACTGCATTTTCGTCTAGATCATGGCGAATTTATAACCCAGGGGTAAATCCTGCTGTCAAGAAAAATGTCTTCACTAAATCAGATTGGTTGCTTCCCTCTCTCCTTCGGTACTTTCGTAAAATTGGAATGCTCTTCATAAAACCCACTTGCTTCACTCCTTCCTGAGCCACAGAAGGTCTACTGGCATTGCCAGGTCAGCCACCAAAACTGCACAATTGCCTCTACTGATATATTCGGTATTCAGATTTGTTCAGCAAATGGATGGAACGATAAATAGTTCCTATTTAAATCTACATTAATTAAATCTAAGCAAAGCAATTGATTGGGGAAAGGTCACCAATAAATTTTCTTCTTTTCTCTTTTTTTAAAATTAATTTTAATGGGGTGACACTGATAAATCAGAGTACATATGTTCAGAGAAAACATCTCCAGATTATTTTGACATTTGATTATGTTGCATACCCCTCACCCATGTCAAATTGTCTTCCGTCACCTTCTATCTGGTTTTCTTTGTGCCCCTCCCCGCACCCCCCCCCCCCGTAACCACCACCCTCTTGTCCATGTCTCTGAGTCTCATTTTTATGTCCCAGCTATGTATGGAATCATATAGTTTTCAGTTTTTTCTGATTTACTTATTTCACTCAGTATGATGTTATCAAGGTCCATCCATGTTGTTGTAAATGATCCGATGTCATCATTTCTTATGGCTGAGTAGTATTCCATAGTATATATGTACCAAAGCTTTTTAATCCACTCGTCCTCTGACAGACGGACACTTGGGCTGTTTCCAGTTTTCCACTATTGTGAACAATGCTGCCATAAACATGGGGGTGCATTTCTCCTTTTGGAACAGTGCTATGGTGTTCTTAAGGTATATTCCTAAAAGTGAGATAGCTGGGTTAAAAGGCAGTTCAACTTTTAATTTTTTGAGGAATCTCCATACTGTTTTCCACAGTGGCTGCACCAGTCTGCATTCCCACCAGCAGTGCAGGAGGATTCCCTTTTCTCCACATCCTCATCAGCATTTATTCTGTGTTGTTTTGTTGATGAGCGCCATTCTGACTGGTGTGAGGTGATATCTCATTGTGGTTTTAATTTGCATTTCTCTAATGATTAGTAATGTTGAGCATTTTTTCATATGCCTATTGGCCATCTGTATGTCCTCTTTGGAGAAGTGTCTATTCATTTCTCTTGCCCATTTTTTGATTGGATTGTTTGTCTTCCTGGTGTTGAGTTTTATAAGTTTTATAAATTTTGGTTATTAACCCCTTATCAGATGTATTGTTGAATATATTCTCCCATTGTATAGTTTGTCTTTTTATTCTGTTCTTATTGTCTTTAGCTGTGCAAAAGCTTTTTAGTTTGATATAGTCCCATTTGGTTATCCTGTCTTTTACTTCACTTGCCCGTGGAGATAAATCAGCAAATATATTGCCGCTAGAGATGTCAGAGAGTTTACTGCCTATGTTTTCTTCTAAGATGATTATGGTTTCACGGCTTACATTTAAGTCTTTTATCCATTTTGAGTTTATTTTTGTGAATGGTGTAAGTTGGTGGTCTAGTTTCAAGTTTTTGCAGGTAGGTGTCCAATTTTCCCAACACCATTTGTTGAAGAGGCTGTCTTTACTCCAATGTATGCTGTTACCTCCTTTGTCAAATATCAGTTGTCCATAAAGCTGTGGGTTTATTTCTGGGTTCTCTGTTCTGTTCCATTGATCTATGTACCTGTTCTTATGCCAGTACCAGGCTGTTTTGAGTACAATGGCCTTGTAGTATGACTTGATAACAAGAAGTGTGATATCTCCCACTTTATTCTTCCTTTTCAAGATTGCTGAGGCTATTCTTGTTCTTTTTTGGTTCCACATAAATTTTTGGAATATATGTTCTATATCTTTGAAGTATGTCATTGGTATATTAATTGGTATTGCATTGAATTTATAAATTGTTTTGGGTAACATAAACATTTTAATAATGTTTATTCTTCCTAACCATGAGCATGGTATATGGTTCAACTTGTTTGTATCTTCCTTGATTTCTTTTATCAATGTTTTATAATTTTCCGAGTACAAGTGTGTAATCTCTTTGGTTAAATTTATTCCTAGGTACTTTATTTTTTTGGTTGTAATAGTGAGGGGGATTGTTTCCTTAATTTCTCTTTCTGACAGTTCATTGTTGGTGTGTAAAAATGCCTCTGATTTCTGAGTACTCAATAAATTTTCTTGTAGCTGAATTCTTGCAGTTCTTTGAGGAACTTTTAAGGGAATACCTTACACCACTGACTGGCTAGTTCCCACTCAACCCTTCTGCCCCTAGTCAAGCTCATCATCACCAAGGCGTTCATGTCTGCATGCAGTCCAGACATGATCAGAACTTTATTTCCAGTTCAGACCAGTCTCCCAAGTGGCAGATCCATCTAATCAACTGGCTTGTTAGACATCTTAACTGGAGGTCCCCAAATGTCTAACTGAAGGCTTGCCACTCCTCATGCAACGGAGCATGACCTTCGACTCAACTGTGCAAACCAAAAGCCCTCCCATCACCTCTCTATGCACTCTCCCCTCCAGCACTAACACTCGTCACCTTCATTTCCCAAATATCCCTCATATTAGTCCCCTAGTTTCCCTGGCCCCTGCCCCCGTCAGATCTAGATAAGTTACCAACATCCTTCACCTGTGTAACTTCAGGAGTGTCCCAAGGGGATCTCAGAATGAAGGACCCCTCCATCCATTCCCTGCCCCACAGTCCCAGTCACTGCGGATAGATAATGCTGAGCATATCACTTTCCTTCAGAACTCCTTCAACGATCCACATTTCCCGCAGGATAAAATCCTAACTCATCACTGCCATATCCTCTAATGATGGCACTAGTCCTCTCTTGTTATGCTTTTTACTTGGTCCATTAGCTATCCTAAACTTTTCCTTCAAGGGTGCCATTCACTTCCTAAGCTCTGGGCCTGACATCCTTTTCCCTGTCCCTAGAACACACCTTTCCCTGGGTCCCCTTATCCAACTCTTCAACATTCTTTAGGTTTCAGAAAACATGTTGCTTCTCTCAGGAAGTTGCCCCAGAGCCTCTAGGCTAGGTAAGCTGCTTGGCTCATTTCCTGCCAGTGCAGCCTCAAGGTCACTTGTTGTCTTCTATCTGTAATTAGGGCGCTAGTTCTGCCTCCAGCCCTCCAGTGAAGACTGGCATAAACTCAGTGCTCAATACTCCCCTGTTGACTCTTAGAAAGGCAGTGGGAGTCTGTCCCAATTCCTGCCCCATCGCACAGGTGAAGCAGTCTTCATCCCCAATGAAGTCAATGACAATTCCTTGACTTGCTCAGATTTTGCACAATTAATCCCATTATTGATACTCACGCCATATCTTGGGATTTGTCTGCAACTCAGTGTTCTTCATTTCATACTGTTTGCTGTTCTTTAACTGTTCATGAGTGCCTCTCAGATCCCAAACTGGATTATATCATATTATTTACGAATCTCCCACCTCTCCAAGATCTATGCTTCCTCAATACTCACTTGAAAGTCAACTGATTGACTAATGATGGCATTTCCAGTAAAAGCCTGATTCCCTTTACCTGTAATTATGAAACATACTCAAGCTGACTAATACCCATTTAACCACAACTCTACAATAAACCCCTAGGAGGAAAGTATTAACTTATAGAAATGTTGTGCCATTTATTAAAAACTAATTTGTCTTATGTACCATATTTTTTGCTCCATAAGACACACCTGACCATAAGATGCACCTAGGGTTTTAAGGAGGACAGTAAGAAAAAAAATATTCTGAACCAAATGGTGTGTTAAAATATTTAATAACCCTGGCCGGTTAGCTCAGTGGTAGAGCATCAGCCCAGTATGTGGAAGTTCCGAATTCGATTGCCGGTCAGGGCACACAGGAGAAGCGCCCATCTGCTTCTCCACCCTTCCTCCTGTCCTTCCTCTCTCTCTCTTCCCATTCCCACAGCCAAGGCCCCTTTGGAGCAAAGTTGGCACGGACACTGAAGATGGCTAAATGGCCTCCGCCTCAGGTGCTAGAATGGCTCCAGCCATAGTAGAGCAACGCCCCAGATGGGCAGAGCATCGCCCTCTGGTGGGCATGCTGGGTGGATCCTGGTTGGGCACATGGGGGAGTCTGTCTGACTGCCTCCCCGCTTCTAACTTCAGAAAAATACCCCCCAAATAAATAAATAAATAAATAAAATATACCACAATAATATTTCAACAATGTAAACTCAACAGCAGTATGAACGACCATTAGCACTGTTATTAACCAATGAGAAGAGACTTTCATGTTCAAATACTCTTCTAGTTGTCTGGGAACTCACAGCAGCTAAAAAAAAAAATGAACATTCACTCCATAAGATGCACGGGTATTTCCTCTCCACTTTTGGGGAAAAAAAATGAGTCTTATGGAGAGAAAAATACAATATTTTGTCTTCATACCTACCTTTAATAATTCCCTATAGCTATATTTCAATTAGACTGTTTTTACAAGTTCTTTAATAAGGATTTTTTTACAGGTTGACATTAGGTTAACATGTAAATATTAGTAACAGCAAAAATTATTTTTTTAAACACTTTTTTTGGTAATGTGTCAAAATGGACTTAAATAAGTATAAAAAGTGACTTAAGTTAAAAAAAAAACCCAGAAAAATTTCCCTTTTTTTTTTGAACTCTGAGTATATTTAGAACACATATCTGCATCAAGTTAAGCCTGTGTTTGGATACATATGACATCACTAAAGCCTCATGCAATTGAAAACTTAAGTCACTCAGAACACACAAATAATTGAAGTAACCTGTAAACAATATATTTACTCATCAAACCCATATCCTTTAACAGCAATGTAAGAAGAATCATGAAAGTAATTTATAAAGCCATTCAACTAGAGCCAGAAAACGCAAGCTGGGAAATCAGATGAGACAATGCCCTGTGACAGGCAGGAGGTAGCCAGGCAAGAGGAAATGCCTTGCATCATTTAGGAACGTTACTCCTGCATGGCATTCATCATTCACTTTTTATCATCGCCTATAATAAAATCTAAAGCAAATGCAAGGTCTTATGAAGGAAGACCAAATAAATGGAAGGAGATAAATCTGTGTATACGCATTTTCCCTTTATCAGCCCCCTGCCCCCCTTCAGCACAATCAGAATAGGGTCTGACTGGCTGGGATAAGAGAGGGTTTGAAAGTCACCCACACTGTAGTCAGTTTGCCTTGGATTTTAATTTATGTGTTTTAAAAATGTGGGACAGCATCCAGATGGTGAGTTTTCCAAAAGAGATGGATAAATTAATAAATAAATAACCCAGGCATCCGTTCAGAGGACATGCTGCTATTTTGACTTGTTCATAAATAATATCTAGTGTTTTAGCTGATCTTAAGGGCGTGCTAGGACTGTGAATTATAGCTAGGACACCTCTGGTCACCTTTTTTTTTCTCCAGCCACTAGGTTTTTATTTTTAACAAACTAACAAATCACTCTTTAAATGTCTTTGCTGTCATCTGGTCACCTTTTGATAATGAGCCTATCTTCAAAAGATAGACATCTTTGTCTTCTGTGCTGGGAGGCAAATCTGAAACTTCTGCAGATTGGAGATGGATCTGTGTGAATGAAGTAATGAGCAGGGTGTCTGAACAGACTCTACCTTGGACCTGTGAGTCATGCCTGCTAAGCTACTTCCAGATCATAACAGAGTTTTTGCATGACTACCACTCTTGAGATTTGATGCTGGCCCACACGCACACACATACTCTTGCAGAGGTAAAAATAAACAAGTTCTTGGTGTGCGAGGGAAGGGACAATTTAGGGACTCAGCCAGCCCCCTTTCCCTAGGAACATCCACACAGATAATTAATAGAGACCTGGTCTGTCCTATTTGCTCTCCATGGCCATAGCAAACTGGACCAGGTATGGACCACCTGACTACTGGACCAATCAGGTGCCTTTTCTGGGTCTTTGGCATTATGCTCAAAAGACTTAGTATTAACCCACAATGTATCATACTGACTGCAAGAACCTGTTTACAGAGAAGATGCAAAAAAAGCAACCAGAAAGATGCAAACAAAAACTGAAGAAGACAGCTTTCTGTCCACGTGCCAGCCCGTTCCCAGCCACATGCGTGCCCTTTAGTTCCATGAAACACTCCTATATCTTTATAAGAAACTATTCTTTTAAGTTTAAGTTGGTTTCTGTTCACTGCAACTCAAGAGTGTTATATGCCAACAAAGCTAGAGCATATAATAGCATTCTGCTCTCAGACTGTGACATGACTTCCTTCTTTGATGGCCACCAGACAACATGACATAATACAGCAGCAAGGCCTGACTACGATTAGTAAGGTATGCGCAGATTTGGAAATGTGACAATATCTCAGCCTCCCATTCCTATTTGAGCTAAACAATTTTCTTTTGACTGAATAACAACAGGATTTAATGAAACCACATATTTCATAATGTGTTTGGTCATGCATTTCAGTTTTATTTGGAATCAGAAACACTTCTCTCCTAGGATATGACAAATTAAACTATTAAAAATGTATAGGCAGTAATTAGTGTATCATTGCTAGAAACACAGGAATGTTTTCCAGTATAATGTGGATGCCACCATAAAAAGATCATTTTGAAAGAACTCTCTATAATAATTTTAAAAATGCTTATCTTTCAACTGGATATTAAAAGAGTACCTTTGAAAGTGGTTCTTTCTACAGACTCCTTTCCTCCCTTCGGAACAAAGAACCATGCAGACGCTGACTTCCAGTAAACCACCGTCTTATCCTTTCGTTATTAATAGACGCTTTGATAGCAAGGAATCCTAATGAACATTTTTCAAGCCTTAAACACAGGCCAGGCTGATTCACACATAGCACATCTAAGGAGATCTGGGGAATAAATAATCACGAGTCACAAACACTGCCCAGAGCAGCTGGGCACAATCAGATTTGCAACAAGGGAAGCGATTTTTTATTATAACAAGGAAAATTACTTACTGAAACACAAAACTGTGCCTCTCTTCTAACCCCTGGCTTTGTTCTAGAGATGAACATACACATTTCCCAGACGATCAGTTGGCAAATTCTTTCTTTAAAAATTGCACTGGCTCTGGGGCATGTCTTTTTGATGAATTTGAAAATCTGTGCTCATGAAGTAAGTTTACTTCTTTGGCGCGCCTTCTGACTAGGTTAAAATCTGATTAGACTAGCCTACAGGTAAACTTTTGTCAGCTACTTGGCTTAAAATATAAGTCAGCACTAGAAAACATTTGGAGGAATTCAATTTAGCTGGTGTAGACTCTTTTTCAGGGAAGGGACAAATTCTTTTTCAGAAGACACTCGCTTTCAGCCAAGACTCAGCACATGGAAGACCTGGAGGCCATCCGAGGAGCAGGTTCACTCTGACAAGCCCACTGAGTAAACACTGACTTCCCCAGGGAAGAAGGTGTAAGAGGCTGCAGCTCTGCAGTGGAGGTGAACCAACCAGTCACATCTATGTCCAGAACCAGAACCAAGTAGTGGCATGGAGGCCACTTTATGGGGACTATTCTGGAAACAGCAAGGGAGCTGGGGACCCAGACTTCCCTGCCCTCCCAACGTGCCTCAGGCCTGCAAGGGAGGTCTTCTCTGCCCTCTTAATTAGTGATTTTTATTCTCCTGTAGAAAAACAATTTTGAATAAATATAATGAGTTCTTCACAATTACTCTAAAAAAGAACCACTGGGGAAAACACACACACACACACACACACACACACACACACAAACCCCAAAATTTAAACAGCAGAGAGACTCCAAATGATCGCTGTGACTGAGTCTTGTTTTCACTAAGTAGCTGCAACAGTAATAAGAGGAAATACAGTAAGCGTTACCATTTATTTGGCCGCAGATCAGGCACCCTGACAAGTAACATCACCACATATTAGTTTTGTTTTATACAACAATCTTCTCAGTAGGATTTTCATTCCTATTTTTAAAATGAGAAAACTGAGGCTTACAGAAGTAAAGGTACATACCCGATTCGGGCAGCCAGAAGTGAGGGGGCTGGCATCCAGACCCAGGCACACACATCTCAGTTCATCTCTTACACACTCGCCACATTATTCTTTGTGCCTGGAACAAGCATTTAGGGGGTGCCCATGGTAACTATAACACCTTATTGAACTACATAAAAAGTCAACATATACACAATGTAAGAACTTGTAGTTAATGTAAAAGAAGTGTTTCATCCCTATAATTTTGTGTTTTCAATTTAAGTATAAAGTTTTTAAAACATCAGTATTCACTAACAACTAAGATTAACCCAAGCCCAGTTTTTAATACAGCCATCAAAAACCCTTGAATGTGATAAAAATCTGCTCTAGCCTAACAGATCAATTCCATTATGGCTATTTATGCAGCAACGCTAGTAACTAAGAGGAATAAACTGGTCTCACTTGCAGCATTGATTACCAAGTTGTAAGACAGATGGCATTGCATAGTTTAAGTGCATGGGTTGCAAAATCATTTCTCTCTTTAATAGCATACCCATTATTGAAAAAGAAGTCATTTAAACATCATAACAACAAAGCACTGCAATTTCCATTAACCTTTTGAAACCTTTGTGATTAGAGATGTATCAGTAAAATATGAGAAAGAATATAAAAATGACTTTGCTTGCCTGACCAGTAAGGGCACAGTGGTTAGAGCATGGATCGGGGAGGCTGAGATCCCAGGTTTCAAACCGTGAGGTCTCTGGCTTGAGCGCAGGATCATCAGCATGATCCCATGGTCATTGGATTTAGCAAGGGGTCACTGGCTTGGCTGGAGCACTCCCAGTCAAGACACATATGAGAAGCAATCGATGAACAACTAAAGTAAAGCAACTACAAGTTGATGCTTCTCATCTCTCTCTCCTGTTTGTCCCTCTCACAAAAAAAAAAAAAAAAAAAAAAAAAAGATTTGCCTTGACGTCTAAAAACCAATACTTGAGGAAGATATCACTCAAGGTTTTCTCTTTAAACTCTAATAATAATCAAGTCATCATTGTAAGACTCTACATAACCTAGCCCAACAACGTTTTCTAATCAGATTTTTTTTTTTTTTTTTTTTTACAGAGAGAGGTCTAGACAAGGACAGACAGACAGGAACGGAGAGATGAGAAGCATCAATCATTAGTTTTTCATTGCACATTGCGACACCTTAGTTGTTCATTGATTGCTTTCTCATATGTGCCTTGACCGCGGGCCTTCAGCAGACCGAGTGACCCCTTGCTCGAGCCAGTGACTGGGTCCTTGGCATCCCAGTCCAATGCTCTATCCACTGTGCCACCACCTGGTCAGGCTCTAATCAGATTAATTTTTATTATTTTCATGCTAAAATGCTGTAAAGTTCTACATTAGTTCAAAAGAGAGTTATTCTGAAACTTGGTGATTTTGAAGGATAGGTAGATATTCAAGGGATAAACCAACAGAATAAAAGAAGACATATAGAAATAATTCAAAGGGAAAAAATGTACTCCAGAATAGTTACATTTTACATTTGTCAACAAAATCTTGGGTATTCTTCAAAGTCTTAATAATTTAAAGCCAGGTCATGTCAATGGAAAAAAAAATAGTTGAAACTTTGGTTACTGAAATAAAGGAAAAGTAGTATCAAGAGAAGAAGAAAATTACTTTTTCACAGTATTAAAGTGAGAATCATAAAAATTAATTATAGATAGAAGAACACAGACACTTAACATTCTCACAGTCCTTCTGAATCCTTCCTCCCAACGTTGCAAAACTAAGTTGTCAAATCCCAAAGCAAAAATGTAAAGCAAAGTTCCCCATAGTAAGTTTAGCACATCTGTATCAAGATTATGTGAGTTGCTATATAGTATATGCATTCAGACTTTTCACCTTTTTTTTCCTTAATTTACAATCAGTTCTTCTGAAGCAAAGAGGTAAGACAGGTAAGACATCATATAATGAAATTTCTAAGTGCTTCACTGCATTCCCTGCTGGTATCTTACTCTGACTTCACTGCCCTCACATATGAAAACCTGCTGGTCTGATTCACAGACAATTATTACATACACATCTTCCTTCTTACTGGGGTCTCAAATAAGATTCACACACTCCAGTCTGACCAGGCGGTAGCGCAGTGGATAGAGCATCAGACTGGAATGCAGAGGCCTCAGGTTCGAGACCCTGAGGTTGCCGGCTTGAGCGCAGGGTCACTCGGTCTGCTGTGGCCCCCAGTCAAGGCACATATGAGAAAGCAATCAATAAACAACTAAGGTGACGCAACAAAGAATTGATGCTTCTCATCTCTCTCCCTTCCTGTCTGTCTGTCCTTATCTGTCCCTCTCTCTGCCTCTTTCTGTCTGTGGAAAAAAAAAAAGATTTACATACTCCAGGAACATAATGTTCATACTATTAAACAACAGAAAATTGCTGAAGTTAGGTCAAAATGACAGAGGACTTACTTTGAAGGCAGATTATTACTGAGAATGAGAAATAAATTCCTATTATCTAATATCGGCAAATTGGAAAGTCTCGTATCCAAAAAAGAAAAATACACACACAAAAAAAATACCATGTAAAAACCATATTTATGACTCTAAATCCAGAAATTTGAATTTAAGTCTAAAGCAGCGGTTCTCAACCTGTGGGTCGCGACCCCGGCGGGGTCGCCTAAAGCCATCGGAAAATACATAATGCGTATCAGATATTTACATTCCGAATCATAACTGTAGCAAAATTACAGTTATGAAGTAGCCACCAAAATTATTTTTTGGTTTGGGGTCACCGCAACATGAGGAACTGTATTGTGGGGTCACAGCATTAGAAAGGTTGAGAACCACTGGTCTAAAGCATTTATCAGATCTACTGAGTTTAAGTTTATTCCTAAATTGATCAATCTTTATCTATTAGATAATGTATAAGAAAAATATGACTGTGCCCTCAAAATTTTACTTACTTTCTTCAGGTAAATACTTGATAGAAAGGGTAATAAGTTGGAAAATGGCCAAAAAGATTCCCCAAAGAACTAAATAAACTGGATAATCCATACACAGCTAACGAAATTCTGCTTTGAGTTGACTGTCCATCCCTTAATTATAGTAATAATAAAATCTCCTTATTGCTGCTTAAATGCAGGTAGTGTGGGCTAAGTTTGAGGGCATAGAAAATCAAACCTTGTCAGTGATAGTACAAAGCTAAATGTTCTTTTAAAGTTGCTGACATTCAAAAAGCAGATGTTCTGTATGTTTTCTCCTAGTAAAAACACTACAAAGATAAGGTAGTGAGTGGACTTTTATGACAGCTATCGTCAAAATAAATTACATCATGGAAAAGTTGGGCAGTCAGGATAGGAAAAGGAATTCATTCATTACTACCACAAAGTTGAGTTAAAGTAAATTACATACTGAGTTAAGGCAAAAAGGACTTAGAAAAGGATGTTAGTGAGTTGGTAACCAGTAAAAAGAAACTCTCCAAACACCCTATTTCAAACGTTACTCCAATAAATGACCGAAGTTAGACTTCTTTGAACCACTTGATGACTGAGAAAACAACTATATGACATAAGGTAAGCCTTTCACTAAAGATTTAATTACTCCCCAATAGAAATGTGGTTGACGCCCTGACCAGTTGTTTAGAGCATCGTCCCAATACACCAAGGTTGTGGGTTTGATTCCTGGTCAGGACACATGCAAGAATCAACCAATGAATGGATAAATACATGAAACAACAGGTCAATGTTTCTCTCTCTCAAGAAATCAATTAAAAAGAGTATTACTGGCCCTGGCCGGTTGGCTCAGCGGTAGAGCGTCGGCCTGGTGTGCAGGAGTCCCGGGTTCGATTCCCGGCCAGGGCACACAGGAGAGGCACCCATTTGCTTCTCCACCCCTCCCCCTCTCCTTCCTCACTGTCTCTTCCCCTCCCGCAGCGAGGCTCCATTGGAGTAAAGATGGCCTGGGCGCTGGGGATGGCTCTGTGGCCTCTACCTCAGGCACTAGAATGGCTCTGGACACAACAGAGCGACGCCCCAGAGGGACAAAGCATCACCCCCTGGTGGGCATGCCGGGTGGATCCCGGTCGGGCACATGCGGGAGTCTATCTGACTGCCTCCCCGTTTCCAGCTTTGGAAAAATGAAAAAAAGTATTACTGAAGAATCAGTGCACAGTATCTTATAATATTGTATTTTTGGTAAACCTTACATTTATCCAGGATTCACTATGTTCTAAAACACTATAAAACTGGTACCTTCTTTTATTCTTTTTCCTTCTTTTTCCAAGTGAGAGGAAGGGAGATACAGATGCAGAATTCTGCATGTGCCCCAGCCGAGATCCACCCGCAACCCCCGTCTGAGGCCGATGCTCTGCCCATTGGGGGCCATGGTGGCAACTGAACTATAGCTATCCTCATGCATGGAGCTGATGCACTCAAACCCAATTGAGCCATGGCTGTGGAAGAAGAGAGAGAGAGAGAGAAAGAGAAAGAAGGGGTGGGGAAGGGTGGAGAAACAGATAGTCACTTCTCCTGTGTGCCCTGTCCAGGAATCAAACCTGAGACATCCACCTACCAGGCCAACACTACCACTGAGCCAACCGGCCAAGACCCAACTAGTACCTTCTTCAACATTTACCATAGGCCAGGAGAGTAGATTTTAACCTCTTCATATTCGGGACTAGGCCTTACCAACGTTGGCCCTGGGATCTCAGAATAATCCACTCCTCTGAATTTCCATATCAATAAAAAAGGTCAGATTTTGGATACAGCTAAATTCCAAAAGTTTAGTCATTTCTGTAACTGTGCCTGAAATTTATTTTTTGTTTGTTTACTTACATATAAGTAATTAAGAATAATAAAGAGAGACCAAAGAAATATAGTCAAAATAATACTTGGAGACATGCATACCAATACGAAATCTCCCAAACCAGATGAAACATTTACCAACATCTTTAGAAAAAAAAAAAGGTTGGAGAAATTCTAGCAAGAATCTGTAATGGAAGTGGAAGAGAAAGAAGTCTTTGGTGCAATGTCCAAACAGCTGCACAGCCAGGAAATAGACATTGGTATTAGCAGTGCTTTGGAACAATGAGGTAAATGTCATCACACTCTGCTTTTGATCAATTCCATCTTTAGTTAGAGAAATGTTTAAATTTTCTGATGTTTTTATCAGGACTATGAAGAAAAAAAACTCAATATCTGTTTATTAATATATTTATATCTGAAATTGATTCAGGGTTATGTGTTAAGTAGAACACAGAGGTATAACTAATAGGCATTGTTACTGATTTTTTTATTTTATTAAACTATTTTGCCTGACCAGGCGATGGCGCAGTGGATAGAGCGTTGGACTGTGATGCAGAGGACCCAGGTTCGAGACCCTGAGGTTGCCAGCTTGAGTGTGGGATCATCTGGTTTGAGCAAAGCTCACCAGCTTGGACCCAAGGTTGCTGGTTTGAGCAAGGGGTTACTCAGTCTGCTGTAGCCCCACGGTCAAGGCACAGATGAGGAAACAATCAATGAACAACTAAGGAGTCGCAACGAAAAACTGATGATTGATGCTTCTCATCTCTCTCTGTTCCTGTCTGTCCCTATCTATCCTTCTCTCTGTCTCTGTAAAAAAAAAACCAAAAAACAAAAAAACCCAAACTATTTAGAACACATTACATATGTAGTGATACAGTTAAAACTGCAGTCTTTGGAAGTTATATTTAATTAATTAGTGAGGCATCTCCCTAAGTAATATGTTTATTTTGTTTTGAATTTATTTATCATATTATTTTAATAAACATGCAATAAGGTTAAAGAACAAATTTTAAAAAGAGAACAGCCAAAACAATAAAAGGCTTCAAATAAACAACATACCACCAAGCAATTAATAACCTGTTTTTATTAACTAGAATAATACTTTTTATTTTTTCAGGAATTATACTTCTACAGAAAAGCCTCATATAGCTTACTTACAAAATACCTTTGAAATGCTAGTGCAGTGGATCTCAACCTTTCTAATGCCGTGACCCAGCAATACAGTTCCTCATGTTGCGGTGACCCCAAACCAAAAAATAATTTTGGTGGCTACTTCATAACTGTAATTTTGCTACAGTTATGATTCAGAATGTAAATATCTGATATGCATTATGTATTTTCCGATGGCTTTAGGCGACCCCGCCAGGGTCGCGACCCACAGGTTGAGAATCGCTGTGCTAGTGCCACTAGGTTTTTTTTATCTTAAGCTAATGTTGGGTAAATTTCAGAATCAAAGGGTGTGTCATTCTAGCTCTTAGCAAATCGATTTACTAATCCACCCAAGACTCTATCAACCCTGGAACCAATCTTTCTACCTAACACCAAAAACCAGAGTTCCATCCCAACTCATAAGAACAAAGAACATTAGACATGTCAAATACATTGAAGGTCCAATTCAAATCCAAGCTCCCTGCCAGTTCCAATCTCGCCTCCATCATTCACTCCATAATCTACTCAAATTAAACAAAGCCTGTGGGGTAAAACCTGCTTAACTTTCCACCCTCTCCTAAGCCAACAGAAGGTGACAAGCATCATGCCTGCCAGTCAGTATGTCAAAACAAAATGCCCATCAATACTGTTTCTTGTAATGCCAAGTGCTGGCATTAGAACTAGATTTGACTAAAAGAGACATTTTGTGAGCTGGTTGTTGTAAACCTAAGATGAAAAACTCCTTATATGTCTGAATTAACTGAGTAAAGAGTGGAATATACATTCTTTTATCTTCTGAAAAGTTTAAGTATGTCACCTACAACTTCTGTACATGGCCACAAGATTATTAAAGTTAACGAGAGGGAGTGACGTCAGAGAAATGGTGCCGTGAGGAGCGCAGCTGACAAATCTACCCAAAATTTCAACAAGTTCATCAACCAGAGACAGAAAAATCTATCCTTGAAGCGTCCGGGAGTTCCACATACACTGAAGGCGAAGGTAGGATCGAGAGAAAAATGGACTAAATATATAATCAACCCTGAAGGAAATAAGTCAGACAAAGAAACACTCTGCCTTCCTCACTAACCTGAGCAAAGGCTGCGTTCATTTGGAGCTGAGAGTAGGGGGGGGGGGTAAGGGTGTGGAGGTAGCTAGGCTGTGGTGCAGACGTTGGTTCAAGCTGAGGAAAGGGTGTGCCTGTGGTGAATCAGCCCACGATAGCAGCAGCCGCCAGCAGCGCGGGGAGTGCGCCAAAGCGAACTTCCCTACACCAGAGCTTCTCTAGACGGGCGGAGCGCCTCATCCAGCCATTCAAGCTAACAATCAAGCGTTGGGGGGGGGCACACAGGCAGCTTGCAGTCCTTCCTGGAGCAGATCGTGGGGGGGGGGGTGGGCAGCTTGCAGTCCTTCCTGGAGCAGATCGTGGGGGGGTGGTATGGGCAGCTTGCAGTCCTTCCTGGAGCAGACCGTCGGGGGAGGGGCGCGTGAGCAGTCCTTCCTTGTCGGGGGAGGGGCGCGGGCAGCTTGTAGTCCTTCCTGGAGCAGATCGTGGGGGGGGGGTGGTATGGGCAGCTTGCAATCCTTCCTGGAGCAGATCGTAGGGGTGGGGGTGTGTGGGCAGCTTGCAGTCCTTCCTGGAGCAGATTGTGGGGGGGGGGGTGGTATGGGCAGCTTGCAGTCCTTCCTGGAGCAGATTGGGGGGGGGGGCGTGGTATGGGCAGCTTGCAATCCTTCCTGGAGCAGATCGTAGGGGTGGGGGTGTGTGGGCAGCTTGCAGTCCTTCCTGGAGCAGATCCTTGGGAGAGGGACCCTCGGGCAGCTTGCAGTCCTCCTGGAGCAGATCATTGGGGGAGGGGTGCATGGGCAGCTTGCAGTCCTTCCTGGAGCAGATCAGCGGATCCAATCACTGAAATTAGCTTAACCCACAGTCTGCTCACCTCCCAACTGACCTACGTGGCTCTAATTGACAAGATCTCTCTCAGTTCAGCAATCTAAGGCAAGAGGCGTGATATTTTTCATTGCCTCTTGCTAAAGGGGTGGGGGCAACTTCTGATTGGCAGAGCTTTCATACTCAGGGATATACACTAAAAAGAGGGACTTGGCAGATTTTAAGACCTCCTGTTCTGCAGGCAGTGCTTACGGCATCTTCTTCCCAGCCAAAACAGGTTACAAAGTGCGGAAAGCCTGGGGAGAGTGGTCCCACAGAGTGCTAGGTGTGCTGAACAGGCCTGAAGGCTCATAGAAAGTCACCTTGAGAGCAATTGGCTCCCAGTCCTGCCTGATTACGCTGGCGGCTCTGACTGCCAGAGCCTTACCCAGAGCCCTGCACTGAGTGGGGATAGAGTAGGGATTTGCCAGCTCTTTGAGCCTCTTACTCCCCAGGCAGAGGCGGCAGCAGCCTCATAGCTGGATCATCAGGCTGCTAATTTAGGAAGGAGAGACTAGGAGAGATGCTCTGGGAAAACGGACTCTCTCACTGTCAGAGCCTGCAAACGCTAACAAGCCTTGACTACCAACAAGACTGAAGCCTAATATATGACATCGCCGTAGAGTCTCATCAACTGCAAATCTCTACCTAAGCATGCCACAGGAGCAGAGCCTGGGGTACAGAGTCACTGACCAGGAAGAGGGAGAGCAAAGAAAAAGGAAGAAGAAGTTAACCTCTCAAAATCAAGAAAAATCCACGGACTTTATAACTTGTTCCATTATTTTTTTGTTTCTTTCATCTTCTTGCCTTTATTATCATTATTTCTATTTCCTCCACCTTGGTCCTTTTATTCTCTGCCCATCTTATTCCTTCCTCTTCTTGAACTACACTACCCATAAGTGTTACATTTTATTTCTTTAATTCTTCCTTACTCTCCATGAGGGCTACACTCCAAAACCCTTAACTCTCTCTCTCTCTTTTTGATTTTTTTTTCTTCTTTTCCTTTTCCCCTTTTTCTTATTTCTCCCTATTAGTTTCTTCTTTTCTCCTTTTACTTTTCCTTTCATTCAATCCTCAATCAGGAATAAATTATTTAATTTAATTTTTTTGTGTGTGTGGCATTTTGGGTGCTTTTTTTTTTTAATTCATTTTAGATATGAGAGAGAGTGAGAGAGAGAGAGAGAGAGAGAGAGAGAGAAGGGGGTGAGGAGCAGGAAGCATCAACTCCCATATGTGCCTTGACCAGACAAGTGCAGGGTTTTGAACCGGTGACCTCAGCGTTCAAGGTCGATGCTTTATCCACTGCGCCACCACAGGTCAGGCACATGTTGGGTGCTTTTTACGTCGCTTTTTAACTCATTGGCATTCCTCCCAACCCAAGATCTCCATTCTATTTAGTTTTTGCTCCACTTAATAGTTATTTTTTCCCTTTTTTCTGTTTCCCTCTTACCCCTCTCATTATATCTCTTAGTCGACCATCACTTACAAGTAAATCATTTAATACTTGACCAAATTTTTTCCTTTTTTGCATTTTGTGGGTCCCTACTTCCTTTTTTGCCCCTTGAACACTTCCCTCCCAACTCAGGCCCGCCGATATAGGCAGTTTTTGTTCCATTTAGCATAATATAATTCACAGTTCATCATGATATTTTCCTAAGAAGGAAGAGAGAGGAGGGGAACAGAAGAAAGAAAAGAAGGGGAAATAATAAATTATTATTGTTTTTTTGTGGGGTTTTTTTCCAAAATTTTTTTCCTTTTTTTTTTTACTTTTTATTCTTTATTAATTCTCATTAGTGCTATCAACAAGACCACCCTCAGATGCCATTAAGAAAAATGAAATTGAATATCATGGATACAAAAGATAGAGAAGTAGCACAGATAGATGTGAAAAAAATCTATGGAGAAAAAATTTAATGTATTGGAAACCTTGGAGCTCAATGACAGAGAATTTTAAATAGAAATCCTAAAAATATTCAGAGATATACAAGAAAACACAGAAAGGCAATTTAGGGAGTTCAGAAAACAACTCAACAAACACAAAGAATATCTTACCAAGGAAATTGAAACTATAAAAACAATCAAAAAGATGTAAAACTCAATTTATGAACTGAAAAACAAGGTAACAAGCTTAGCTAATAGGACAGGACAGATTGAAGGTAGGATTAGTGACATAGAAGAAAAGCAACTTGAGGCACAACAGAGAGAAGAAGAGAGAGACTCAAAAAGTTTTTAAAAATGAGAAAGCCCTACAGGAATTATCTGATTCCATTAAAAAAAATAACATAAGAATAATAGGTATATCAGAGGGAGAAAAGAGAGAAAAAGGAATGGAGAACATATTCAAACAAATAATAGATGAGAACTTCTAAAGCATGTGGAAAGAACTAAAGCTTCAAATTCAAGAAGCAAACAGAACACCAAGTTTTCTTAACCACAGCAACCTACTCCAAGGCACATCATAATGAAAATGACACAAACCAACAACAAAGAAAAATTCTCAAGGCAGCTAGGGAAAAGAAGAATACAACATATAAAGGAAAGCCTATTAGATTATCATCAGATTTCTCACCAGAAACTCTACAACCTAAAAGAGAGTGGACTCCAATATTTAAAGTCCTGAAAGAGAGGAACTTTCAGCCAAGAATACTATACCCATCAAAGCTATCCTTGAAATCCGAAGGAGAAATAAAAACATTCACAGATACAGAAAAGACGAGGGCATTTATCATAAAAAAAACCTCACTCCAGAAAATACTAAAGGGGGTTTTTCAACAAAATTCAAAGAACAAAACAAAACAAAACAAAACCACAAGTAAAAGTTCCACCAAGAACACAATAAAACCAAATTTAAACTGTGACAACAAAAGCAAAAAAAAGGGGAAAAGACGGAGATTAACAGTAGCAAAGGACAATGGAGTGCAGAAACAATCATAAGATAGGGTGTAGGTATCCTTTTCATTACTTAATGGTAACCACCCTTGAAAAAACTACCACAGAATCACATGACTTAAAAAAAGGTAGCAATAGAGATAAGAGGTATGGAATACAAACAAACAAACACAAATAATAGAAAAATAAAAGAGAAGAATCAAACAATATACAAAACTAACAGAAAGCAATTTATAAAAATGGCAATAGGGAACCCACAACTGTCAATAATTACACTAAATGTAAATGGATTAAACTCACCAATAAGAAGACACAGAGTAGCAGAATGGATTAAAAAAGAAAATCCAACTGTATGCTGCCTACAAGAAACACATCTAATCAACAAGGATAAAAATAAATTCAAAGTGAAAGGCTGGAAAACAATACTCAAAGCAAATAACATCCAAAGAAAAGCAGGTGTAGCAATACTCATATCTAATAATGCTGACTACAAGACAGAAAAAGTACTCAGAGACAAAAATGATCATTTCATAATGATTAAGGGGACACTGAATCAAGAAGACATAACAATCCTTAATATATATGCACCAAACCAAGGAGCACCAAAATATATAAGACAGCTACTTATGGACATAAAAACAAAAACAGACAAAAATACAATCATACTTGGAGACCTCAAAACACCGCTGACGGCTTCTGATCAGTCATCCAAACAGAATCAATAAAGATATATTGGCCTTAAATGAAACACTAGAGCACAGGACACTTCATCCCAAAGCGACAGAGTATACATTTTTCTCTAGTGTACATGGAACATTCTCAAGAATTGACCACATCTTGGGCCACAAAAATAACCTCAGCAAATTCAGAAAAATTGAAATTGTACCAAGCATATTTTCTGATCATAAAGCCTTGAAACTAGAATTCAACTGCAAAAAAAGGGGGAAAAAACCCACAAAAATGTGGAAACTAAACAACACACCTTTAAAAAATGAATGGGTCAAAGAAGAAATAAGCACAGAGATCAAAAGATATATACAGACAAATGAAAATGACAATATGACATATCAGAATCTCTGGGATGCAACAAAAGCAATAATAAGAGGAAAGTTCATATCACTTCAGGCCTTTATGAACAAACAAGAGAGAGCCAAAGTGAACCATTTAACTTCACACCTTAAGGAACTAGAAAAAGAAGAACAAAGACAACCCAAAACCAGTCAAAGAAAGGAAAGAATAAAAATCAGAGCAGAAATAAATGAAATAAAGAAAAGAAATACTATAGAAAAAATTAATAAAACAAGAAGCTGGTTCTTTGAAAAGATCAACAAAATTGACAAATGCTAGGCAAGACCCACCAAGGAAAAAAGAGAAAGGACTCATATAAACAAAATCCAAAATGAAAGAGGAGAAATCACCACAGACATCATAGATATACAAAGAATTATTGTAGAATACTACGAAAAACTATATGCCACCAAATTCAACAATCTAGAAGAAATGGATAAATTCCTAGAACAATACAACCTTCGTCGACGTGAGTCATGAAGAAGCAGAAAGCCTAAACAGACCAATTAGCAGGGAGGAAATAGAAAAAACTATTAAAAACCTCTCCAAAAATAAAAGTCCAGGCCCAGACGGTTATAGTAGTAAATTCTATCAAATGTTCAAAGAAGACTTGGTTCCTATTCTACTCAAAGTCTTCCAAAAATTGAAGATAAGTCATACTTCCAAACACATTTTATGAGGCCAACATAACCCTCATACCGAAACCTTGGCAAGGACGGCACACAAAAAAACACAAAACTACAGACCAATATCTCTAATGAATATAGATGCTAAAATACTAAACAAAATACTGGCAAATCGAATACAACAACATATTAAAATAATTATACATCATAATCAAGTGGGATTCATCCCAGAATCGCAAGGATGGTTCAACATACGTAAAACGGTTAATGTAATACATCATATCAACAAAACAAAGAACAAAAACCACATGATCTTATCAATAGATGCAGAAAGGGCATTTGATAAAATACAACACAACTTTATGTTTAAGACACTCAACAAAATGGGTATAGAAGGAAAATATCTCAACATGATAAAGGTCATATATGATAAACCATCAGCCAACATCATATTAAATGGCATAAAACTGAGGACTTTCCATCTTAAATCAGGAATAAGGCAGGGTTGTTCACTCTCTCCACTCTTATTTAATGTGGTGTTAGAAGTTCTGGCCAGAGCAATCAGACAAGAGGAAGAAATAAAAGGCATCTATATCGGAAAAGAAGAAGTAAAGGTATCACTTTTTGCAGATGATATGATCCTATACATCGAAAATCCCAAAGACTTAACAAAAAGATTACTAGAAACAATAAACCAATACTATAAGGTCACAGGATACAAAATTAACATAGCCTTTATATATGCCAACAATGAAATATTATAAAATGAACTCAAAAAAATAATCCCCTTCACAATTGCAAGAAAAACAATAAAATACCTAGGAATAAACATAACAAAGAATGTAAAGGACCTATATAACAAAAACTACACAGCATTGTTAAAGGAAATCAAAAAAGACAAAATGAGATGGAAAAATATTCCTTGTTCTTAGATAGGAAGAATAAATATAATAAAAATGGCCATATTACTCAAAGCAATTTATAAATTTAATGCAATTCCCATCAAAATTCCGATGACATTTTTTAAAGAAATGGAACAAAAAATCATCAGATTTATATGGAACTATAAAAAACCCTGAATAGCCAAAGCAATCCTAACGAAAAAGAATGAAGCTAAGGGCATTACAATACCTGACTTCAAACTATATTATAGGGCCACGAAAATCAAAACAGCATGGTATTGGCAGAAAAATAGACACTCAGACCAATGGAACAGAATAGAAAGTCCAGAAATAAAACCACATATATATGGTCAAATAATTTTCAATAAAGGGGCCAACAACACACAACGGAGAAAAGAAAGCCTCTTCAACAAATGGTGCTGGGAAAACTGGAAAGCCACATGCAAAAGAATGAAACTGGACTACAGCTTGCCTCCTTGTACGAAAATTAATTCAAAATGGATCAAAGACCTAAATATTGATATAAGACCTGAAACAATAAAATACATAGAAGAAGACATAGGTACTAAACTCATGGACCTGGGTTTTAAAGAGCATTTTATGAATTTGACTCCAAAGGCAAGAGAAGTGGAGGCAAAGATAAATGAATGGGACTACAACAGACTAAAAAGTTTTTGCTCAGCAAGAGAAACTGACAACACAATAAACAGACAGCCAACTTAATGGGAAATGATATTTTCAAACAACAGCTCAGATAAGGGCCTAATATCCAAAATTTACAAAGAACTCATAAAACTCAACAAACAAACAAAGAATCCAATAAAAAAATGGGAAGAGGACATGAACAGACACTTCTCCCAGGAAGAAATACAAATGGCCAACAGATATATGAAAAGATGCTCATCTTCATTAGTTATTAGAGAAATGCAAGTCAAAACTAAAATGAAATACCACCTCACACTGTTAGATTAGCTATTATCAACAAGACAGGTAATAGCAAATGTTGGAGAGGCTGTGGAGAAAAAGGAACTCTTATTCACTGTTGCTGGGAATGTAAAGTAGTACAACCATTATGGAAGAAAGTATGGTGGTTCCTCAAAAAACTGAAAATAGAACTACCTTATGACCCAGCAATCCCTCTACTGGGTATATACCCCCCAAAACTTAGAAACATTGATACGTAAAGACACATGTAGCCCCATGTTCATTGTAGCATTGTTCACAGTGGCCAAGACATGGAAACAACCAAAAAGCCCTTCAATAGAAGACTGGATAAAGAAGATGTGGCACATATACACTATGGAATACTACTCAGCCATAAGAAATGATGACATCGGATCATTTACAGCAAAATGGTGGGATCTTGATAACATTATACGAAGTGAAATAAGTAAATCAGAAAAAACCAAGAACTGCATTATTCCATACATAGGTGGGACATAAAAACGAGACTAAGAGACATGGACAAGAGTGTGGTGGTTACCGGGGTTGGGGGGGGGGGTCGTGGGAGGAAATGAGGGAGAGGGAAAGGGGGAGGGAGAGGGGCACAAGGAAAACTAGATAGAAGGTGACAGAGGACAATCTGACTTTGGGTGATGGGTATGCAACATAATTGAATGACAAGATAACCTTGTCATGTTTTCTTTGAATATATGTACCCTGTTTTATTGATATCACCCCATTAACATTAATAAAAATTTATTTATAAAAAAAAAGAAAGTTAACGAGAAGGTCAGCTCTGGTCACTGATCTTTAAGGCTGAGAGAAGAGTCATTTAGAGCAGCCTACACTATGAGCTATCAGAACGATGGAAAACTGATGAGACTAGCAATGAGGTTATGAATAAGATGTTATATAAATTTTACATAGTATGAACATTAGAAAGTAAAAGACAAATTAATCTTATAGAAAAAAATTCATTCCTTTCTCTCCAGATTTCATTACTATGTTGACATGTGGGGTGGGGAAAAAAGATCAAAAAGCGATAGGAGAGTCTGAATGAGGCACTACATGCAAAATATAAGACTCCTGTCGCTGGCAGGTGGGCTCAGCGGTAGAGCGTCACCATGTGGAGGTCTCAGGTTCGATTCCCAGTCACAGCACACAGGAAAAGCGCCCATCTGCTTCTCCACCCTTCCCTCTCCCCTTTTTCTCTATTTCTCTCTTCCCCTCCCACAGCCAAAGCTCCATTGGAGCAAAGTTGGCCTGGGTGCTAAGGATGGCTCCATGGCCTTGGCCTCAGGTGCTAGAATAACTCAGATTGCAACAGAGCAACACCCCAGATGGGCAGACCATCGCCCTCTGGTGGGCATGCCAGGTGGATCCTAGTCAGGTGCGTGTGGGAGTCTGTCTGCCGCTCCCACTTCTCACTTCGAAAAAATACAAAAACAACAACAAAAAAACACACACAGGCACAAAAAAAAAGACTCCTAAATATACACAGTTTCATGTGCACTTTCAGGGATTTATTAGTCTGATATTAGTAACTTTTCATCCTTGTGGGCAAAAGAAATTATTATTATTACAGTCAGCCTCTGAATTTATATAAAAAGCCACTAAATTATATTTTCATATAATACCAAACCAATTAACTTCATATGGTACCCGGAACATTCAAATTCATGAAAGTAAAAACAGACAGAGGAAGCTGTAACCCAGATAACTTTAGTTTTGAGATGAAACATCCTGGCTAACTGACCACCAATTATATCCCACCAATCAGATGTGAAAGCCAAGACAGCATATTTTACATAAACAGTATAATATACATATAAATACAGAGATTTTTAAAAAGAGATTTCCAGATTCTTTTGAAAATGCCAGAAGTTCTAACTAATGTTGGTTTATATTCCAAAATGTCAACAAACCAAATGTAATTTTAGATAATTCCTACCTTTCACCATCACATCACATGGCTAATGCTTAGAGAACCTGAGTTCATCCCAAATATATGCTGTGAACATAGCTGTGATATTTATTACAGAAGAGGGGGGGTGAGGGGCCAAAATGTTCAATAACAGGTGTTGCTGGAATAATTGGTCACATCCACACCATGAGGAGAAGGAAAAAAATTATTGATCACCTACTATGTGACACTAAACTAGGCACTATATAAATATACTTTTAGTTCCTCCAAAAATTCTCATCAGGTAGGTGTTAGTATTGAATATCAGCTCACAGATAAGAGAACAAGTTAAATAGATGTCCCAAATTTCACAACTAATAATAAACCCTAGTAAGCTGGCTCAGAGCTCAAGCTATACAACACTATAAGTATCATGATGTAGATAACTGCTTACTAGCAATGGAAGATTCTATCCTCTAGTTGAAATGAGCCTATAAAACTATGTTGGTAAACTGCCATTTCTAAAGAGTGCTATGTGTTTGCAGGAAAAACACATACTTTACAGAAAAAAACATGTACTTCTTCTTAGCTCGTATATTGTTTGAATTACATAATTCATAATCTAATTATATAATAATTTGGGGGCAATTCATAATTACATAGTGAATATCTATTACTTTGATAATCAAAACACTGAAACCATTTACATTTTGAGAAAAAATTATTTTATGCTTTCATACGCCACCTTTGTACTTTTTTTCTGCTTAGAAAAAATAAGGTCTTACAAACGAAATTAGATCCATTATTCCGTTATTTCTTCCCTAATCTTAAAGTAAAATGTATTAATTGTAAAAACTTTGTAAAATTCAGCAAGATACAAGTAAAAAAGTTAGATTTTATTTTAAAAAATGTGAAGACTATTACAAATATGGAAAATATACTATGTGTACTGATAAAGTAGGCTGCAATCACATTCATTTTGGTACTGATTATACTTTTACTGCCCTTACTCCCATTCAAATACTGGAAAAAAACAGATCAAACTGTCAACAGAGACAACTCTGTGATGAGTATAAAATGGCATCAACACTCAGATTCTTGGCTCTAATAATTTCTTTTCTTCTTCTTCTTTTTTTTTTTTTTTATTCAGTGAGAGGAGAGGCAGAGACAGATTTCCACATGTGCCCTGACCAGGATCCACCTGGAAAGCCCACTAGGGAGTAATGCTCTGCCCATCTGGGACTTGCTCCATAGCTCAGCAACCAAGCTCTTCTTAGCACCTGAGGTGGAGGATATGGAGCTATCCTTAGCTCCCAGGGCCAACTCGTTCCAGTTGAGCCATGGTTGCAGGTGAGGAAGAGAGAGAGAAAAGTGAGAGGGGGAGGGGTAGAAAAGCAGATGGTCATTTCTCTTGAGTGTCCTGACCAGAAATTGAACCCAGGACATCCACACGCCAGGCTGATACTCTACCACTGAGCCAACCAGCCAGGGCTGGCTCTAATAATTTCTACAAAGACAACTTTAAGCTCTACTAAAATTTTTATCAGGATGACTCTCTTACCTTAGTTTTCTTATCTAAAAAATAGAGATCCTAGTTGTTAACAGCTGTTTTTGTAAAAAGATGTTTTCATAAGTGATAATTAAATGGCATAACACATGTAGAGTGCTCTAAGTTCACATGTTAAGTACTGTTGGAAAAAAAAACTCTTATTGTTATCCCAGGAGTTATCTTGATAGAAGAACTATGGGGGAATATTATTTCCCGACACCTGATTCAGGAGGTCCCCAGGGCACTGAAAAAATGGGACTCTGAAATATGTCTCTTGAATTATATGAAGGAGAGAAGTCCTGGTAAGCACCTGCTGCTGGCCAGGGGATTGTGCCCGTGTTGTAACCAGTTTCTTTATAAAGGCTACTTTTATAGGTCCTGGTTCCACTCTGGTCACCCCAAAACTAAGTTGATTTCTTCTTCCGCAAGAATCCCTTCAAAAATACCAAGACCCACTGTCACACTATCTCTGTATATCACTACTCTTTCCAAGCACCTGCTCTCTAGATGAGGCACAAAACCTGTGTGCCTTCTAGAATTAACTTCTCTGCTCCCTGTCTGTACTCTCCTCACAAGGTAACAGCCCTCCTTCTTCAAGAAGCATCCTGGCCATGCCCACACTGTGTCCTCTCAGTTCACCTCCCATGCATCTTATTCAAGTGAGGCCTTGCTCTCTGCTCCCTATCAGTGGAGCAGGATCTGATGAGTTTTATAATGTGCACAATAAAGATGAAACTTTCATTTTGCTTTTCCCTTATATTAGATTTGATGAAGCAGCAGTTCCTGAGTTCAACTGCTGAAATTTCAGGCACTTTTTAGATTAATTTGGTTTCCCTCAATCATTCAAAGATACTGACCTACTGGAAAGAAGGGGCAACACCTCCCTAGTCTACAACTCTATTGCTCCACCCCAAATGCAGTTCCTGCTTAAATCGCGGGGTTCTAGTAAACTCTGGGGAGAAAATACGGAGACTGGGCACAGTGGGTAGGCCTAGTGCTTTAAGAATACATAGCATTTTACTTGAACATGGAAAATGGACTGTCAAGTAAGAGATTTTGTTTTCTGTTTGTGTGTTTTTCCCTTTTTTTTTTTTTAGCCAGTAATAAGGAATGAATCAAAACTACTTAATTTAGTTTAAAAAGAAAATGCTCACTTGATTGTGATTTAAATCCTCGTTTAGGTTCATTCTGCTGGCCTCTTAGGTGCCAGAAAACCAGGGGGCTTGTTTTTTCTTTTTTATTATGAAATTCCCAAATGCTGATCACAATGCCTAGTTTTCAATGAACACAGGAGAAGGTGCTGTCCAGACGGATGAGGGTGGGGCACTGGAGCAGCTTCCAGTGAAAGAATCTGCAGAAAAATGCAGCGAACAATCCCCAGGGCTCCTTCTGTAGCTCATGAATGAAACTGATCAACTCAATGTAACATTTCCAAAGGCGCGCCTTTTAACTCTGCAACAGTAATTGCTTATGTGCATATTAACAGCTCTCAAAAACCTGGACCTCATACTAATTGGAACAATCTGTCTTGCTATGTAGCTGTAATGGCTGTTAATACAAGCTACACTCCAGAAGAACAGACCTTAAAAAGATCATTTTGCTAGCTGCACGACTAACCCTCAGCCTGAGGATGAATGTGTTTATTTAGGAGTAACTAATTTGTTTGAGTCTATCACATCCTTAATACAAGAAGTAGTTTTTGGGGAGGAGTTTCCTTCTTTAAACATCCCTTTTATGAATGAATGATAGGTTTCCCTTCTCAGGGATTACAGTTCCTTGCCTTCTAACCACAGAGACAAGAAGATGAAGAAAGAACATAACCATGTTGGTTTCCTAATATGTATCGCTGGTTACCCTTTTATGGGGCTGTCTCCATCAGCAGCCCATATGCAGCAGTGAATAGGAGACCCCACTCTCCTCCAGGAGATAACAAGCAATGTATGTAAGTGGGAGGAGGAGTTGTGTTAATAAACAAGTAAATAAATTAGTAAGTAATTTCAAAAAGTGATGGGTGATATGAAAAAGATGAAACTGGGGTGACAGGAAGGAAAGTGGCTGGTGGTCAAGGGAGATGACATGCAATGTTCTAATGAGTAGGATTTGGAAAGGAATGAGCCTTTAAGAAGGGATGGGGGCTTGTGAAACAGCAAGTAAAAATGCGACAGAGCATGGGTGGTGGGAGAGTTAGGAGCAAGACCAAGGGGGCCTTGAAGAGTGAAGATCTTTGGATTTAGTCAACCTGTGATTAGAAACTACTAGAAGATTTAAAGAAAGGGAAAGTGCAATGCAATTCACGTATTTCAAACTTTGGTTCCTGGGTAAGAAGTGAATTGTGGGGTAAAAACAAATGGTTTTGTGGCCGTGGCTGGTTGGGTCAGTGTAGCACATTGACTTGGCATGCAGACCTCCAGGGTTCGATTCTCAGTAAGGAGGGACAACCATCTGCTTCTTCAAACCCTCCCTCCCCCCCACCCCCCCACCTCCCCGCTCCTGTTCTCCGCAGCCATGGATCCACTGAATATAGCACGTGGGCCCCAGGCGCTAAGGAGGGTTCCATGGAGACTCTGCTTCAAGCATTAAAAATAGCTCAGTTGCAAGCATGGCCCCAGATGGGCAGAGAATTGGCCCCAGATGGGGGTCGCCCATTAGATCCCGGTTGGGGTGCATGTGGGAGTCTGTCTCTGTATCTCCCCTCCTCTCACTCACTCACTAAATAAATAAATAAATAAACAAATAAATGAATAAAAGAAATGGGTTTAGAATCTATTGAATATATGATGCTGATGGCTAGAACTAGGGTGGAAAAGGGAAAAGTGGAAAGAAGTGGGTGGATGGAGGACCTGCCGCCTAATGTAAGAAGAGGATGTGGACATAGTACTAACCGCTGACTGATGAACTCAGATTTATCACGTACTGTTCCAAGTACTCCACATCAATTAATTCAAAGTCAGCCTTCAAGATAGGGGTTTGTTTTATTCATTGTTTAATCATTTTGCTATGTTACATTCTCCTTTAGTGTATAATATTATGTAAGAAAAATTGATATGTAATACATATTTCAAAAATATATTTAGAATATTACACAATCAAAAACTTAAAAGAAATGTAACAATTAAATGCAATATTATAAAATATTACAGATTGGTCAATTATCCTTGATTTTCCCTCCGTGATTTTTTTAAAATAAAAAAATACAAGATTTCTCACCTAAGATAACATCACTTATCACACCTATCTTGATTAACATGTTCTTCCCTCAAAACAATCAGAATTCAATTCCTTCCCACCACATTGCCCTCTGGCTCCAGCCACCATCATCTTTCTTGAAACACTGCCACCATTTTCTGATTTCAGTGTCCATAGGCATTTCCTATGCTAAAGTGCAGCCAGAGGGATCCTTCTAACATCTAAGACAGATAATGTCACTTCTGCTATGAATATGCCAAGGGCTTGCCATCTCTCCCAGGGTAAAAGCCACACAGCTTCCCATGGTCCACAAGGCTGTATATCATCAGAACCTTGAATGCTTTGCCAAATGCATTCCTATCACTCAGCCCTTTGCTTGCTAATAGAGCAGGCTGGCATCTGCCTCAGGGCCTTAGCACCTGCTGAAATAAAAGTTCCTTGAGGCTAGGGCAGTTTGTGTCAAGGAACTGGTAACCAATTAAATGAGCAAACACCACTGATAATTTAGAAATTGAGAGGCCTGTAAGGAAGTAATCTAAATACTCTACAGAGCACCAGGGCATGGAAAAGGGCTCTCCACTGAACTATTTGGGGCACCATTGTAATGTATTTGTATATTTATTCAACATGTGATTGGAAACCATTATGTGCTCACCTCATCATTAGTCTCTCAGAATAAACAAATGAAACATGGCCAGCTGAGTTTGGGAGATTCCAGGTTAATGAAAATTAAGCAGGTCGCTCTATTGAAATAGTTCTTAAAAATTTTACTGTTAGCTCAAAATCAATTTTTTGGCAAGTTTCTTCTCTATATATATTTAGCATGATCTGGACCCACAGTCTGCGTATTTCAGGAGAGCAGCCACTGGTGGCAGGGCTCTGGGCATTTAAAATGTGGCCAGTTTCAATTTTAATACAATGACTATAAAATCCAGGGCAGAGTCAAAGACAATACAGAAAAAGAAATGTGAAATGTCCTGATAATAACTTTTGATTTTGATTATATGTTGAAAAAGTAGTATTTCAGTGTATTAGGGTAAAAATAGATTATTAAAATTAATTAAACTTTAATTGATTTTAAGACAATTATATAACAAAAATTGTTTAAAATAAATTCTTAAGTCAAATCAAATCATTTGTTTCTTTTTATCCCATATAATGTGGCTATTAAAAATTTTAAATCACAATATATGATTCACATTATATTTTCTCTTGTGATTAAACTAGACTGAAGTGCTCACTGCAGATAAACATTCAGTGTTTCCCACAGACACCTCCAGGCTGAGAACTGAGAGCATCTTCTCTTCCCCTCCTCGCCCTTCTCTATGCTTTACTATTGGTTGAACCTTCTCTGAACAATTGAAGCTCTTTGATTTTTTTTCTTTCCTGTTAACACAATAAACAACAGTTAAGCTTCCAATAAAAATTATTTCTACTGCATTGGTGAAACTGAGCCAACTTAAACTGATGATAAGAAAAACAAAGAAATCAATTACCAAATAAAAAAAGTGCCAGTTTCAGATTATGGAGACACTGGAGCCTAAATTCTGGAATACTAACAGCAAACCTCAGCCACGCCAATTAGTTGTCTAGAAGCTCAGTCATCCCATCCTTAAGATGGGTATTGTAAAAGCACCTGTCTACGAGGCTGGTGAGAAAATGAAATGAGGTAACATCTGGAACATTCCTGACACAAGTACGCTTGTTACATGTTGACTAAAATAGTATCATTACAGCAGTCAGAACAGCCAGCACCACTCCAACGCCATACCTGCCACCCTAAGCCTTCTCATTGGTCGTCTGAAGGCCCCTGTTTCTACATTGAGAATTATCTCTAATTTAACCTTTTAAGAACTTCATCTGCTTGTCTGTAATTCTTAGTACGATTCAGTTATCCACATGCCGCTTGTCAGTGGCACACCGACAGACAGCCCCGAGCCAAGTTCACAACCAAGTGTGCCTGAGTGTGACAAGGAAAGGCAGGCAGCACCGAGACTCACCACTACAGGAACCAAGGCTGCTTTCAGCTCCCAAGACCAGTTCTCTGGCTTTGTACAAGGCGCTAACGTCACCACTGAGCAAATTCTAATAACTGGGCCTCCTCACACGTTCTTCTTAATTAATATAGGACAGACACATAAAAAACATCAGCCAGAAGGAAATTAAATACTTCACTAGTAAAAGGATAAAACACTCCACTTTAAAATGGAATCTATGTTTCAATAAAGTCATTAATTAAATTTCAACCAATTCCCTTGCCACTTGATGGAAGTCACTGCAATGGTAAACACCACTACGACACCACAAAATGCCAAACGCCAGATAACCACAGAACAACCTCTAACACTTCCAGCGTTCCTTGAGGGGAAGGACAAGCAAAACTGACACACTGTTTGAACTTCATCCACAAAGGATACTGTATGTACAAAGCAATGTTTCAAAGAAGCTGTCAATTAAATTCCGGGACATTAAGTAAAACACAAGGCAAGGCAAAAGAAAACATGATGTTGCAAAAAGCTATTTTTAATCGAAAGTGCTCGATCTTCCTACGATGACAGTTATCTCTAATGACTAAGCAAGATTTATCAAGTTCACAAAGACACTACACGATTGTTCTGTGGACAAGCCAAGTTGGTTTTACAATTTTCAAGATCATTAAAATCAAAATCATCATCAGTGTCCTCTGAAAACATTTACTTGAACAGAACTCTACTTCTTACAAGGAATAAGGACTATAAAAGAAAAGGAGAAAGTTATAAGCATCCTTTCCAAATGACTGATAGTACTAACTTACATGAAAATAGGAGATGAGTAGTGGTCACACAAGTTTGGATAAACTCAGAGTTAAAAAAAAGATAAACATAATTCTTCAATGGAGAACTCTTCGAAGCCCTTAACATGCCAATGTATAAAATAAATCTTCAAGTCTGAATTCATTGCCAGCAGAACAGAAGGGTTACATAAAGCAGTGGTAGCCGAACTGAACATTTAGTCAATCAGTGCTCTAGAGCAGGCATGGCCAACACTGGCCATGTAATGAGTTTATGAGGCCTGTGATTAAATTTTTAATACTCTCCGCTACTTTAAAATCTCAGCTACTCAGAAGCGGAAGCATCTTTGATTATTGGAAATAGAGATATATAAGAAGATACTGATATTTGGAAAAGAATTCCACGTGTGACTAATCTAGGGTTAACTTCCAATAATTGGTCGAATGTATTCATGATACGTCTTTATTTTTTAAAAAGATTCCATTATAAAGATTTACAACTTTTGTACTCATCTGTACTCGATATGAACTGTTTGACGTTTAGCGGTGATGTGAAACCCACATTCTTTTAGGTGGAGTTTGCCAGTGTGTACCCAAGGTCAAACAATTCGTTATTTTTGTGGTCAAGTGTGCTGAATCAAGTGGCATTGTAGCATAGACAATAGCTGCAGTTGATAACTGAAAACGTGTCCAGGCTGTTTGTAAAACGAAATAATTGTTTTATTTATGATATAACCCCTTCAAGCTCATTTTATTAATTAAATATTGTTTCGATTGATTGCGATACAGTTTGGATATTTATACAGTATATAATTATATTTTTATTAAAGTATATTTTTATTAAAATAATATTGTATATTAAAATTTTTTTCACTCACATTTATTCATAAACAAATTACATAATAAAATTTTGTTTACTTAAACAAATCATTTTTGTATTTAACACTTTTTAATTTTAATATTTCCTCCAGCCCATGAAAAGTTTTCTTTCTAATCTGGCCCGGGGGCAAAAACTGTTGGCCACGCCTGCCCTAGAATCTCTGGCTGAACTGGTCCACATGTGAGTTGTTGTGTAGGAGCCTACATGCTTGCATCAGTGTAGACAAGGTGACACTGTGTGGCGTGTCACAAGGGCATGAGCTTCCCTGGGAGAGGGAAGGCCTATGCAGGTCATCTGGGACACAAGCTGGAAGTCTAATACAAGCTTATCATCTAACCAGAATATAACAAAAGCTTTGGAAGAAGCAAGATCCATTTTATAAAACTAAAAGCACATCATTAGTGTCAGCTGGGCAGGAAGGTAGGAGCTGGGGAAGACAGGAGAATACAGGAGCAGTGCAAGGGAACACACCCAAAGAAGTCAGTACAGAACACACCTGCACACCCACACAGAATGGTAAAATGGAAACGAATCACAGAAAAGGTCCGCTAAAGACTAGAAACTTCTTGCTCCTAAACAAACGTTGACTAAGAATTTCCACAACAGAACAGACACACCAACAATCACATGTAGCCTATTCCAGAGACAAATACTTCAGTGTGCCCGTGTCATGGCTGCAACTCACCCATGCTCTTTGGGACATCAGTCAGTGCTGCCACGCTATGAAACCGGTTTTTAAAACATTAAATCCATAAATCCTATACCAGTAATTATGAAATCTCAAAAGCTTCTAGGCCAAAGGTGTTTTGTTACTGTTTTTATTTATGATTTTAGTGCAAAAAGTAATTCAGCGGTAAAACCTGATGTGAAATTATTTAAAATTTTGATATTTCCGACTTAGTGCGACTATTCATCTGCATGCTGCAGAAATATTAAAGTACTCAAGGGGTAGAGTCCCAGACCTACTATGTGCCCTCTGAAATATACCGTATATTTCACTCCCTAAGATGCACTTTTCCCCCAAAAAATGGAGAGAAAAATGCCCATGCGTCTTAGGGAGCGAAAGATACGGTATTTTATTTTAACACACCATTTGGTTCAGAATTTTTTTTCCTTATTTTCCTCTTAAAACTTTAGGTGTCTTGCGGTTAGGTGCGTCTTATGAAGTGAAAAATATGGTATATGACATATGCATATAATACCTTTCTAGAAAAGAGATTCTGAGTTCTAAATCATCTGGCCTCAGGGTTTCAGCTAAGGGACTGTAGACCTGTACCATATGGTAATGTGTAGTTGGTATATATTAAGAAAAATGTCTTTGCCTCTATTCACTTACTTAGATGCTCTAAACAGCACTGAAATGAACCAGCTGTGAGTTTCACTGCAAAGGGCAAACACAGTAAATTTGGATCATTTAAGCTTATTGAGGACTTCAACTCATAAAACACCAATAAGTCTGAATCAACTCCTGTGATCTCTTATTGTAATAAATAAGATTTTAATTACCTGAGACAAACAAGCATGCAACGAACCTGCACTTTAATGGGGCTCTCTGAGGTTTTACATGGAGATTTTTCTTTGCATTAACTCCAACTTCAGTCATTAGTGGAAACACCACATGACAATTTCTATTTAGTGTCACACGAATATTTCCTTGAGTTAGCAAGCGCAGAAAAGAGAATGAGTAAGAAATAGGGAGAAGATTCAGGATAGGATAGGAGCCATACTAACAACTGGTTCAGATAACACAAATTCGAACAGTCAAGCAAGAACTCAAATAGGACCTCACTGTTTAATCACTAGGAGAGCCTCAGCCTCCTGACTTCAGGATACAGAAGGAGTCTGTAAAGTCTCTTTTGTTAGGAAAGTAAGGGGTGGGCATTTGGGCGGACCATTATCCTGCCTACCAAAACCCACAGATAACTTTTTATTCCTCAAATATACCAAGTATAACTGGCTTCAGGGCCTTTGCATATCCCTGTTCTATAGGCAGGCTCCAATTACTCTCTTAATTTTAATAAATACCATTTAATAAATATCTTATATCTTAATAAACAGCTGCCTCCATAGAGGTCTTTTAACTCATGAAAAAAAATGTCCCTCTTTCAGGGATTAAATCACAACTGATATTTATACAGCTATTTACATGACTGCATGTTCAGTTTCTGGGTCATGACTAGATCTGTAAATAACCTTATAGGTAGGAATGCTGTCCTGCAGGGTTACCTTTGTGAGAGAGACAGAGAGAGGGACAGATAGGGACAGATAGGATGGGAGAGAGATGACAAGCATCAATTCTTCACTGTGGCACCTTAGTTGTTCATTGATTGCTCTCTCATATCTTGACCAGGGGCCCACAGCAGAGCAAGTGACCCCTTCCTCAAGCCAGTGACCTTGGGCTTCAAGCCAGCGATCATGGGGTCATGTCTATGATCCCATGCTCAAGCTGGCGACCTCAGGGTTTCAAACCTGGGTCCTCCGCGTCCAAGTCTAGCGCTCTATCCTGTGTGCCACTGCCTGGTCAGGCCTGCAGGGTTACCTTTGTAACCCAGTACCTAGATGACAAAAGGTGCACAAGAAAAAGTGGTTGCAAGGCAAGAAATTAAGTTGAATAATAGGAGGGGGGACATCTGAGGGTCCAGATTGGGTCTAGTCTCCCACGTAAAGCTTGTAGTCCTAATTTCTCTTCTAGCTTCCACTGAGCTGTAAAATGATGGCTATGGGAGGGCTTTGGTTTTATTTCCACAGGACATTTATTTTTGTATTAAACTGGATATTTTAAGTGTAGGAACTACAACACCAAGTCTAGGATGTCAGCCAGGAAGATGTGGAGAGGCCTAATTTCTGGATGGAAGCAAAGTTGTAGATGACCTAAAAAAATCGCTGGGAACCAGGCAAAATCTATAAAATTGGGTTTGTTGCCGTTTACCCCCAGGAAGCAGATCCAGATCCTTGGGGCCTATGCTTACAATTCCACCTGCAGGGTTGGTGCACAGTAGCACTGCTTAAACACCCAACACATAATTTTATCTCGGGGGGGATCGAAAGGAACCAGGCCCCACATTGCTGTCCCCCAGAAACAAGGTACATTTCCTCTCTCAGAACCTCAAGAGTATGGAACGACTTCTCAAACAATGAGTCCTCACCACTCAACTGTACTTGAAATGATGTCACAGAAAGAAAGGAAGGTCCAGTTCTACCAAACATGCTTTCGGCACTCCAGAGACTCACAACTATGACATTTGGAGCAGTGTCATTCTGTCGTGGGGGCTGTTAAATGAACTGGGATTTTCAGCAACACCCCTGACCTCTACCCACTAGGTGTCCGTAGCTTACTAATGTCCACGATAGTGACAACCAAAATTCTCCCCACACAACGTGTAATGTCCTCGATGGGGTTAATTCCTCAAAAAACAAATAAACAAACAAAAAAACAAAGAAAAACAAACAAAAAAACCAATGTAGTAAAATGGAAAACATTAAACCAAGTCTGAGATGTTCAAATAGTGCAAAAATCTCAGGAAAAGCTGGTATTAATAAAGAGCTCTAATAAAGCAATTTTAATACAAAGTATTACAGATATGTTTTAGCCAAAAGTAAACAATTTTTCTGAACATATTTTGAAGTTAAATTTGACCCCATTACCTTTGATTTTTGAAATTCAAGTTTCTCTAAGTATATCCACTAAGTAATTTAACATGTTTATCACTTAAAAAAAAGCTATGAACTAGATGGGATTGGATGAAAAACCCAATTAATATAAGCAGCCTTATCAAGTGACATTATTTAAAAGAAATAAACTCAAACAACTTGATCAAGCAGTAAGTTTGGGTATCGGAGCTGCCATCTCTCTTTAGCTGTTGAATTTCATGGCACTCTTTGAGTAAAAGAAAACCAAAATATTCAGTTAAAGTAATGTTTCCAAAAGAAAATGCATCTAGTCCATGCATTTTTCCAGAACCAAACAAGAGGAGGAAACAGGCCATCCCGGAATAAGTAGAGGTGATTAGGGAAAAGCTAGTCGCCTGCTCCAGAGTTCCTTTCCAAGGCAGTGCCAAGATAAGTTTCAAACTCTTAAGCACAGGCCTTTTATCCAGAACAATATTTACTGAATAAATGGCAACACAATTCTAAGATAAAGAGGCTTTGGAACAAAGCTAGTTGGATACAAACTATCCCCTACACTCAACTGCCCATGGGAACCAGTCAGCAAAAACAGAATGGAAAACCCAACCTTAAAAAATCATGTAATTTTGCTTCTAGGAATCAAGTTTTCCAAGCATAAATAAAGCTAAGACTTCTAAGAAATGATTCATTCAATTTAAAAGGAGGAGGAGAGTCCATTAAGTAGAAACCCTACTCATGAGAAGTAATCAGTGTGAGCAGGACAGGAAGTCGCAAAGATGGGTGAATTTCAGTACATAAAACTTTGATAATGAGAATTTCTCAGCTAAACAAGAAAAAATATGAAGCACTTTCACACAGTAGTTATAACTAGTTTCCCTGCAATCATGGATAAGAAACAAATCTATATGAATATGTTGGTCTGCATAAACAAATACTGCTGATTTTTCTGATCTTGTGAACACCCTTACCTAAGTTACAAGGACGCCTACAGGGTCCATCAATGGGCTTGAGGAGCTAATGTGAGTGATGACATGCTATAAATTATGTGCAAAACTGCACATGCATGTATTTTCTCCATGGAGGGAAGGGTCTCCAGTATTCAGATTATCAAAGCATGTCATGACTTAACAGAAGTCTCACCATGCTAAGGGTTATTACTCCGTATTAGAGTCTAATCATAGCCTTGAATGCAGATGTTCCATTCTCCCACAACCTGGAAAGCTGACCAGAGGAGGAACCAAATAAAAACAAACGTGTCTGTCCCAACAAAAGAATAACTATATCCTGGTCATTATTAAAGGTTCGCAATGGCAGGGGTGTTCTGTCCCCATCCAACATGAATAGAGGAGTTTGGAGATTTGCATTTTCCCCCTTCCTCCTTCAGCAAGAAGACAAGCAACTAATGCACCCAGATGGTTTTTCTGTCTAGCAGTATGTATATTTCAAAAAAACTGACACAGAGTCAAAATGTTACCATCCATCCCAGCAAACTTAACAGGGAGTCATACCACGGATGGCCACAGCTCTTTATTTTTAACAGCTGATGGGAGCAAAGGAACCTAGAACAGCTTTCCTACTGAGGGAAGGTTCTGAGACTGTTCTTCATGTAACAACCCACTTTTCTCTATTCCAAAAGGCAAAAATGGAGTCACATGAGTTTGATACAAAATTGAAGGTTTAGAAAGCAGGGTTTCTGAAATGGACATAGAAGAGAAACTATGTCAAGTGAAACAGGTGCTTGAAAATCATTGACCAGACCTGACTATTCAATCCTTGATGTCTGTGACGATGGCACGCTTCTCCAGTTAAACAAAGTCGAGAAACTTGAGGATGGACATTCACCTGTCATGCTGGACACAAAAGATTTCCAAAGACAAAGGTAGGGACGGTACAAATTTGGTTTGCAAAATGACTAGAGCTAAAGATAAAGCATCCCATGAACGTAAAGAGCCAAAGCACAGTGACCAAACGACATCTAGAGATCTAAGTTTCGTTTCTCTCACCTCGACAGGGAAGCGGCGGCCACTGATGCTGTGTTCGGAGCCTGCAGAGCCATTGCTGTGGCCCCAGTGGAACTCGACCTTCTCAGCTTTGAATCTCCCGGGCAGGCCAGCACCACTGACAAAATAGTCGTCTTTTAGAAGGATAGCAACTGTGTGAAATGGAAGGGGAGAGACACAAAGTGAGTTTCTAAACTAAACATCAAAGACATCTTCTGTTGCTTCAGATAAAGTTTATGATGGCATTCCTCACAAACCTATTAAAAAACAAATCAGCCTGACCTGCGGTGGCACAGTGGGTAAAAGCATCGACCTGGAACACTGAGGTCGCCGGTTCGAAACCCAGGGCTTCCCTGGTCAAGGCACATATGGGAGTTGATGCTTTCTGCTCCTCCCTCCCTTCTCTCTCTCTCTCTCTCTCTCTCTCTCTCTCTCTCTCTCTCTCTCTCCCTTTCTCTCTCTCTCTCTCTCTGTCTCCGCTCTCTAAAATGAATAATCTAAAATAAAATAAAATAAAATAAAAAAATTAAAAAAATAAAACTAAGTTTTAAAAAACAAATCAAAATATGCAGCCTGAATAAATTAGCACTTTCAAGCTGCAGAATGCTCTCAAGAACCAGTTCACTCTAAATCATGAGAAGTCCCAGAGAATGATCTCAGAATTTCTTATCTATTTAAGAAATGAAAACAATGATCCAATAGCAGAGGTAAGTCACTCTGAATCAGGGTCTCCTAAATTTGCTTGATGGTCATAATTATCGGAGAAGGACATTCCTGGGACTAGCCCAAGACCAAGGTCTGGAACAAGATGGGAAATATGTATGATAAGCCAGATGTGACAGACACATTTTTTTATGAGAAAACTTAAACAAGAACAGAATATAAAATTTGCAGCATCTTCAAACATTAAGGAAACAACAGTGAAAAAGGTGGCCAGCGCTAGGTACTGCAATCATTGTATCTGATAAAGGGGCTAGGAAAGTGCAGTGAAAACTCTGCTCATGAAGTCACTTGTATCATTGCAGGTTAGATTTGCTTTACTGTTGCTACTCATTCTAAGTAGAAGAAAATTCGCTTTGTCCATTTAAAAGAACACATTACGAGTGTCCGTGCCCATAGGGAGCCTTAATCAAACCCTAAAAACTCTTCCCTGAAACAGGGGAAAGAGAAATTGAGATCAAATCATTTAGACTTATACTGAGAGACAATTATTTTTCTCCAAAAAAAATGTAATATACAAATGCATTAATTTTTTTTTATTTCTAAGGTAAATTCATTCATTTATTTGTCCATTCATCAAACACTGACTGGCTGCTAAATAAATGTAAGATGCCAACCAATATACTGAATGGTTTAGAATCAGAAGCCAAGCCTGTGGAAGACAAGGAAAAGCTCTCGTTTCTTTACCGTCTCATCTTCCTAAAGAAATCCCAGTTCAAGCTTCAGACAGAAATCTTGAATGAAAAGTAGGTCTTCATGAAAGATAGGGACTAGACTAGTAACCCATTTCTAAAACAATGCAATTATTTTCAGCACTTCTCTATATAAGGGAACCATTAAAAAAGCAAGTGAAGAAAACTTGCTCATATAAATCCCTTTTTATTGCATTCAAAATGCAGTATTCTTGAACTTCTAAAAAACAGTCAATGAATGTTCAATTAGAGGGATAGCAAATTAATGGGTAAAATGAAGCAAAAGCAAGTGCTTCTTATGCCAATTAAGTGCTCTGTGGCACTGTCTCACCTTCACAGCGTGCTAGTTGGAACTGTTTATGTAAAGGGTGAAATAGTAAATATTGAAGGCTTTGTGGGCCCTATGGTCCTCTGTTGAAATTACTCAACCTAGTCTTTATATTAGATGTATCCAAACACATTATATAAGTGAATGGGTCAGCCTATGTTAAATAAAGCTATTCATCCACACTGAAATTTGGATATAATTCTCATGTGTCATGGGATATTATTTCCATTCAATTTTTTTTAACCACTAAAACATGAGAAATCAAGGTGGAAGGTGTCACTTGGTGATTTCTAAAATGCAATATGATATTTTAGAAGACAAACTATTATTTTAAACCAATCTTATGCCTTAGTTCCAAAGCCAAGATACCTAGGAATGAGTGGTTTCTAAAATGCTATTGGTTACTCTTAGCCTGTCATAAATTCTATACATAATGTTTTACACCCACAGAACAGAGGAAAGCATTTTGACTGCATCTGTTACAACACACCCGGGACCTGCAGCATCTTATTAATATTTGATTTTACCTAAATCATTTATGTCTCTGTCAGGGGTAATTTTCCTTGTTTTATATGAATAATTAAAAGCATAATTAGAAAACTGCACAATCTGAAACACTAATTTCATTTTTCATTTTACAGTATTTCTCACTAGAGCACACAGCATGCTACATGTGTGCCACCCCCTCCCGAAAGTGGCTTGTATCTTGTTTACATGGAAAACTGAAAAGAGAACTTCCCCAGCTAGTGTGGAACAATTTTCTGCTACCCACTGGTCACGTGGTTAAACAACGTGCACCGAAGGTGGTTGCTTCAGAACACAATGTAGTAAGCACCATGAGCTCAGGAGATGGACAAGCCTGGGCTAAAATTCAACTGTGTCACTTAACAGTGGTGTGACCCTGGGAAAGTCACCCCATTTTTCTGTGCCTCAGCTTCCACCACTGCTCAAATGGTGCTTACATGGCCATCAATCACCCCTGAAGGAACTCACGCGTGGGAAGCACTGGGCACAGTGACAGAAACGCAGCGTGTATACACTCAATGGCTGTGCTGTCAGACTGGTTTCTCGAGACAAGGATGGGGCTCCAGTGCAGCAGAGGAGAGTGACCAAGCAGACAGAATGCTCCGTTTTCAGACCAAATTACATTTTAAAGCAGTACCGTTTTTCCCACAAAATAAAATGTTTGAGCCAGCACAGGTGTGGCTCAGACACTTGGGAGGAAATGTTAAGTGCTGAGTAGATGTTTTGAGGACAGTAAAACACAGAGAAAAATGATTTTCCTTTACTCAGTTATTCCTGTCCTTTAGTCCCATCAAGAAAAGTCCCAATTTGGTGTTAAATGCCCTCCTCACTAGCCTGATAATCATTCTTCTTTTCCTCAAAAAGTATTATGCTAGAATTTGATAATGTTGTTAAATGTGATTAGTTTTCATATATTGCAGACATTTTTTACACAAGTCTACCCATGTTATATAGCACAACTTTTCCACGATGGTGTTGATAAAAAGTTCTCTTCTAAATCCAATTTGTTAATTTAAAATAAATCAAATCAACTAAAAGCAACACTTAAATTTTAAAACAACAGCATTAAGTTGAATTTGGATAAGGTGACAGTTGGGAAGGTAACAAGCAACAGCTGAAGACGGAAGAACAACGGGCAGGAGGGGAGGAAGGAAAGGCAGCTGGGAGCGGCCTGGAGAACGAGGCCCTCTGGCTGTGAAGATGCTAAGGTGGACTGCTACTACGTCCAAGCAAATGATGGAGGGCGTGGAAGGAGCTGGGACTTCAGATCCGGGTTCCTTCACCAAGAGACCAAAATTTGTGTCAGTGGCTCTGGGGACTCTGGGGACTCTGGGACTCTGGGGACTCTGGGGACTCTGGGACTCTGGGACTCTGGGGACTCTGGGACTCTGGGGACTCTGGGGACTCTGGGACTCTGGGGTCTAAAACCTTCTGATATAAAGTGAAACTCTGAGCATGTGTGTGTGCGTGTGTGTGCTAGACAGAGAGAGCATGCACGCTGGATTCTACATCCTGAGTCTGAATCTGAATCTAGATTGACCAATGTCCAGTTATGGGAAAGGGACTGTCCTCCTTGGTGCCTCCGGTTTAGTTCTACGACACTGAAATAATAGAAGAGCAACCTCACAAATCTTATGAGAACAAAAGGGTTGACATAGGAAGACTGTTGAGAATAACTCATACGGAGATAATAGCAGAAGTATTGCACTTTATGCACTGCTTGTAGGGAGAGAAGCTGCAGCTCTCAGAGGTCCCCGTGTCTCCGGTCCCCTTCATGGTAAAGTGCTGTGCAAAGGGGCAGGAGCAGGTAGAGTCACAGCATGGAAAAGCAGTAGCATTCTTTCCAAGACACCTACCAACAATTCACAAATTAAATTCCACATGTTTATGATAAGCTGGAGTAAACAAATGTTCACAACAAAATCTAAGTAAACAGCAACAGGTGTCAAAGTTTAAATAAAAATTGATGAGAGGAAATGAGCTGCTTAATAGCTCACCTCTACCACCCCAGGCCAATTTGTAGCAATGTAAGATGGGAAAAGACTACCATTATTGGATCTTCACAGTGGGAGCCCAGACCACCTGCAATTCCAGTGTTCATCAGGGGGACGCTTTGGGTCCCTCGTGAAAAGGAAACACTCTGGCCAGCAAGTCAATACACATAAGCTCTAGGTTCCAGCCTTCTACAAACTGCCTTGTAAGCACTGACATTCGTTTTCAAATATTTACCAAGTAATTACTGGGGAATCAAAGGTAGAAAACCAGACAAAGCTCTTGCCCTCATGGATACATACATGGTCAGTGGGAAGGGTGGGCTTGCACACTCAACCAGCAACAGAAGCAAACCTGCAAGTGGGACAGGTGGTGCCAGGTGTGGCTGCAAGCCCAGACAGGAGGACAGCCACGGAGCCAGCCGAGGGGAACGCCAACGGAGCGTGCTGGGGAGTGCTGACAAGAGGCAGAACAGCAGGAAAAAGAGCTTCATGCAAAGGCCCTGTGGTGAGGGAAGTAAGTGGAAAGCTGGCGTGAACAGTGCCCACAGAGTAAAGTACTGATTAGAGAATGAGGCAGGGACAGTGAGCAGCAGTCTATATTTATCCCAAAGAGAACTGGCTAAGGAAAAACAAAACAAAACAAGACATCTTGATATGGTAGAGAGAACAAGGAAAAAAAAAAAGGAAAAGACAGACATGATCAGATTCAAACACTGAGAGAAGTCTGTCTGGCTCCTGTGTGGGAAGGTCTGGGAGGGAAGCAGCCTAGTGAGCAGGGTCCACATCATCTAGTTTAGAGAAACTGGCACGTTCCGGGAGCCAGCTCCGATGTCCGGGAGACGTCAAGCCACGGTCTTATCCTGGGTCTCAGTAAACTCACTGCTATACGCAGCCAGATGAACAAGGTGGGTGAGCTGACTCTTTAATTACATAAGACAGGAAAAACGGCAATCTAGCAGAGGGGTCTGTGCTCCCGAAAAGAAAAATGGGCTTTAATAACGACCCTCAAAATTTACGTAAGTCTACCTGTGTAATATAGCACTTGCCTTCTCATTATCTGATTGGTAAATTAGACTTCTGTCTACACAGAAACTAATTTCTATCACGTGAATGCAGGGCCCGGGCTCCTGGGTGAAATAAGGGAAATGAGTTTAGAGAACCTGAAACAGGGCTCGCAGCGCGACTCCAGGGTTGAGGGAAGCTGAGCAGTAATAGGATGAAGGAACCTCAGAATTCGGACATTTGAAATAGAAAAATTTGAAAAATAACGAGCCAAGGTACACTTAGCATATCCTAAAAGAACAAATCTTTAAATTAAATTACAATTTTTCTTATGGACAACCTTGAGCTACCTACCCAGAGATAGTCCTGAGATTATAAAGTAAGGATTAGGCAGACATAATATAAATGGTGCTAAACACCCTGGTGTTTCCAAACATCTCTCCACTTGACTGATATTATGCTTTTAAACAGAAAACTTGGCAGCCTCTTTGTGAGCAAAATGATCATTCCATTAGTAACACAAACATAACTCAGAGCTAAAGAGAAACCATGTCCCAGCAATGAGGACCCCAACTGCCCAACTGCAGAGCCCACATTTACACCTAGCCATCAGAGGTCACTCACAATGGAGCTGGGGTGGGGAAACAAAAGAATAACTATTATTTAGTAGTTTGGTATTATTAAGCATATTTGGAAACTGCAAGAAGATGTGATTGAGGACCCACTGTGCATTTCACCGGTCCAGGTGCTGCCATCAGTGCATGAGGGATAGAGAGGTTTTACTGAAATGAGGTCATACTCAAGTTTCCACAATTAACATCAAAACCTCAAGTCCATAAATACAAAAAATAAAAACACTATTAAAACTCTGGCTCTGATCCATGGCCAGCAGTAAGGAAGGAAGACAGGAAAAAAGAGATAATAGGGGGCCAAACCTATATAGTAGCAGAGGAGACAGAGACAGGACACAGAGGAGGGGAAGTCAGCGAGGTGACATACAAGGAGGGGCGAGAGGATGGAAATGCAGAACAGTGCCAGTTTGGAGAGCTACAGGAAAAACACACATCTACACCATCGACAGAACAGGAACAGAAAGCCCGGCTGGAAAGATAAGAAGACAAACACATGCACCCAGACTTCCTGGACTCTTCCTTACCAATCTCAAGACTAGGCTTTTCCATTTATGTTATTACCCTTACTAGTACTGATCAATCACATCGTGAGTGAGGGCTAAATATTCAAATCCATCAAGTTGGGAGAAAGTAAAGCTTCACTGAGATGCCACTGTAAGCCCTGTAAGGTGCTCATAATGGCTTTCAGGCGCTCTCAGACTTGAATAGTTTCCCACCAACCTTAGAAAACAGCACTGATTCTACAGGGCAGCGCAGAGGCAACCTGTAAGCTTGAGCTGAACTGCAGGGACTCAGAGAACTCAGCATTTCTTTTCATATCAGACATTTGCTAGGCCCTTGGAAGAGCCTTGCCCTGTGGGTGGGTAAAGGCACAGGGCCAAATGCTCCTTTTAAACAGGCAGGGGTCATGTGCTCGATTAGGGAGTAGCATGTGGAAACTGAAGTTGTTAAGATTTTATAATTCTCTTTATACCAGCCAGCAATGACATTGTTCTTTCCTTAGTTTAGGTCTGTGGGTTCTTAGGATGCTATTGTATTATAAAAGTTCCAAGGGCCAGGAAAAATAAAGTGAATGTGGCAGCCTCCTAAACTTTGTCTAAATTTCAGGTGCTCACAACTTACTAAGTAAGGATGTGTTCCTGACCTACTGGTCCTCACCTAGTTTCTCCACCACAGATCTATTTTTATTTTTTAAGTAATTTAATTTATTGATTTTAGAGAGGGTGGGGGAGAGAGGGAGAAAAAGAGAAACACAGATTTGCTGCTCTGCCCACTTAAGTGTATTCACTGGTTGATCTTTTCATGTGCCCTGACCTGGGATGGAACCCGCAACCTTGGCATATTGGGATGACATTCTAACCATCTGAACTATTCGGCCAAGGCACAATCTACTTTTACTAATTTAAACAACTTTTTCTTGAATTCTTCTAAGCCAGACACTGTGGTATATGATATTTGTCTAATAAGAGAGAATGCGGGTAAAGAAAAAATATACAGTAAACAGAAATAAAATGGCAAAATGGAAGTAACAACATACATTATGACAAATGTATTTAGTATCTGCTTTTGGTGTGGAATAAAAGAAAAAGTGGTAAAAATAAAACCCCCAAAAGCCCTCAAATGCTTAAAATACTTAGGAGGCCAAGGCTTATTAACACATATCAGAAGCACCATCTAAGTCTTAAATTCTGATAATTTAGCTATAAGCTAATTCTAAAGACAGCAAGATTATCTTAAAATGTTCTTGATGAATGCATTATCTTTTCATTCTACAAAAATGAAAGAAAGGGAAATAACTTTGGATGAGATCGAATGAGAACTGGCACAATAGACAGTCATGGCCCCTCAGGAAGAAACAGAGAGATGCTATCTGTGCTATCTGTCTTGTAAAGATATTTTAGACAACTTTTGAGAAGTTGCTTGCTCTATTGATTATGCTGGATTGGATATATAGCACTCTCAGGGGGTTAAGACAGATATGAGCACTAAAGCTGTTTTATGGGAAAGTTACTGTCTATGTGTACTAAGCTGCTTTAAATATTAACTTTCTATATTCATATTTTAATATCCAAAAGACACTCTATTCTACAGATAAGTGGCCTATAATTTCCATCAGAAAAAAACCAAATATCCCTTCCTGAATATACTTTCTAAAAGTACAAGCTTCAAGAAAGACTTCTGGAGAAGAAAACTGTGTTGCTTAAAAAAAAAAATCAATGATTAAAGTTTTTTTCTTCATCTAGGCATGCAAATTAGATATAGAATAAATGTAACAAAGACAGATCCCGTGGCTTATGACATGAGGTTTTGTTAAACTTTTAATTTTTCTGGTAATTGTAGATTCACATGCAGTTAAAAAATAACACAAAGGCCCTTGTCCTCTTTTTCTAGTTTTTCCAAATAGAAACATCTCACAAAACTATAGTACAATAATAAATGTTTTTTAGACTGATGTTTTCAGGTTGCTTGTCAATACTATTCCCTGTGTATATTATCAACCTGACTTAATTTGTACACAGCACCTTGCACTGGACACGAACTGTTGTTATTCAATTGAATTGATGTGATCCATGCATAATAGACAAGGCAACTGAATCTTCATTTCTCTAAAACATTGGAAAATTTATGAACTCACTTGGCACTTTAAAGATTACAAAATCAGAGAAGTTTCTAGGTTTGTACTTACCAAACATATACAAAGAACAACACAGGTTGATTTCTGTACCCAAGTTTCTAAACCACCACATACTGAAATCTTTCTGGAAAAACAATTCCACATACTTCTTTAAAATTGCCTATAAATGGTTGCCACTTAAAAAAACAACAACACACTCCTACAAAATCATTTTAGATTATTTATGAGATCTTGGCCTATCTATTTTTTTTTAAATTTTTAATTTTATTTTATTTATTCATTTTAGAAAGGAGAGAGAGAGGGAGAGAAAGAGGGAGAAGAGAGAAAGAGACAGAGAGAGAGAAGGGGGAGGAGCAGGAAGCATCAACTCCCATATGTGCCTTGACCAGGCAAGCCCAGGGTTTCGAACCAACAACCTCAGCATTTCCAGGTCAACGCTTTATCCACTGCACCACCACAGGTCAGGCTCTTGGCCTATCTAGTATGGTGTTATGCATTTTACAATAGTAAGGACAGTTTCGGAAGCCAAAAAAATTTTTTTCTATGTGTCAAAGCTGCACTTCTTTAGAAATTTTCTGAGACCATTCATATTTGGAGAGCTGTGTCTAAAATCAAGACCAAGCTCTCATAGATATGCAACAAGTTGTGGATCACTCTGGGAAGTCAGCAGAGTGACAGACTGATAATCAGCTTCTGGAAGACCAAGGTCATGAATCCACTTGCATTGAGTGAACCCTATATTTGTCTGAAACCTGTCATTGGCGATACCAAGCTGAAAGCTGTCAGGGAAATGTTATCTTTGCAGAAGGCTGTCAAGCATTGCAAGTCAAGTGGAAAACAGTATCAGAGAGTTCGGTGAATTGCCTTTGGCAGGCTTCTGGGATGTGGCACTGAGGTAGCACTCAGCTCCAAGATCCGATTACACCCTGTGTGGTAAAGCTGTGGTCCATCACAGTCAGGTAGTCTGAGGCGTAACACTCCCTTCACAGTACAGTACTCCAACGGACACTATTTGATATACAAAGCAGGAACACCGGTAGAGAAATTCTGAATTGCAACAGTAAGTACACATCCCCATTGGGAGAGTGGAGGAATGTTGAAAATTATGCACAAATAACAAAATAGTACAAGTTTCTGCTACACAGCTACTAAAATGGGTGAATCAAGGACAGGACAGGGTAGCCTGCTCTAAAAGCGCAAATAAGAATGGTTTATGAGGACATTATGAAAAAGAGCCTAAAGCCAGGAATCACTGTGGTGAGTGAGTGAGAAACAATTCTGTGAACAAATCAAGCCAGCCCAAAGCAATCAACCCTGCATAATCTCAGACAAATGCTGCTTTGGAGGAGAAAAATAGATCCTGAAAGTGGCACGTGCAGCCAGTTAGGTTAAAAGAAAAGGCAACTCAGGCCCTGGCCAGTTGGCTCAGTGGTAGAGCGTTGGCCTGGCGTGCAGGAGTCCCGGGTTTGATTCCCCGCCAGGGCACACAGGAGAAGCGCCCATCTGCTTCTCCACCCCTCCCCCTCTCCTTCCTCTCTGTCTCTCTCTTCCCCTCCTGCAGCTGAGGCTCCATTGGAGCAAAGTTGGCCCGGGTGCTGGGGATGGCTCTGTGGCCTCTGCCTCAGGCGCTGGAGTGGCTCTGATTGCCGCAGAGCGACGCCCCGGATGGGCAAAGCATCGCCCCTGGTGGGCATGCGGGGTGGATCCCGGTCAGGCGCATGCGGGAGTCTGTTTGACTGCCTCCCCGTTTCTGGCTTCGGAAAAATACAAAAAAAAAAAAAAAAGAAAAGAAAAGCAGCCCTTTGGGCCCATTCATCTGTGACCCACAAAATGAATGGGCCCAAAGGGCTGCTGGTGAAGACATTTTAGTTCAGCATGAGGGCTTCAGGCAGCCAAGGTTCCTAAAGGAATTACTAAGAACAAAAGGATCATGGGGGAGGGAGAGCAAAGGGGTAGGGCAGGGGGGAGATTCTTATTGGAATGAGTTAGGGTTATAAGAGTTCAGACATAAGAAAATGAAATATAAACAATATCTTAAGCACTAATAGAAGCACAGGAAATACTGAGCAGCGATGTATCATGACATCCCAATGTCCATTTTCAGACACTGGGGCACAGCAAAGCATTCTCTACTACTTCAACTATAACTAATAGTTGTACAATAGTGAGTAACAGAGAGGCAGCTCTTTGCATTAGCAATGATGAGAATGTGATGTTTCATATTCACAGATCCCCAAAGCCAAATTCACAGAGGTGGATAAAAGAAAGCAGGATAATCAAATTCTTGTCTGATCCACAAAGGGATGAGAAATTGGTCATCTGCATCTAATATACTAATGTTAACAAAGCAAAATCTAAAGGAAGAATTTATTTCAATTTGTGCATTTGTACAGCATGTCTAGTAAAACTTTATGCAATGATAGAATGTTCTCTCTCTGTGCTGTCCAATATGGTAGCTGCTAGCCATGTCTACTGAGCACTTGAATGGTGGCTAGTACAATACTATTCAAGGGGAAATACCAAGTCAATGCAATCCATACCAAAATCCTAATGACAGTTTTCATTTCAGAAATAGTAAAAACAGTACTACAATTCCTATAGAAGTACAAACGATCTCAAATAGCCAAAACAATCCTGACAAAAATCAGAACAAAACTGGAATATTATACTTTCTGATTTCAAATTATACTACAAAGCTACAGTAATCAAACAGTCTAGTGCTTGCATAGAAAGAGACACAGAGACCAGTGGGACAGAATCTAGAGCCCAGAAGTAAACCTACGTGCACACAGTCAACTAATATTTGACAGGGGAGCCAAGAATAAAGAAAAAATAGTGCTGTCAATAAATGATATGAAAAACTGAAATATTCACATGCAAAGAATGAAAGAGGACCCCTATCCAGACCAATAACAAGTATCACATAACTAGAAATAGATTAGTGTAAAGCCTTAGGGTTGGGGGGCTAGGTAAAAAAAGATGAAGGAATTAAGAAGTTCAAATTGTTATAAAACAGTCACAGGTAAGTAAAATTCAGCAAAAACATACTGTGATAACTATGTACGGTGCCAAGGGGCAGAGGCGGATGAAGGTCGGATGAGGCCCCGGGCACAGAAGAGAATATTGGGCCCCTTAAAAAAAGAGAGAGAGAGACAGGGAAAATAAAAATACATGTTAACGATATTTTTAAATAAATAAAAAATATTATGTACTATTAATGTTAAAATTGCACATATGAAACCAAACTTGGTATCACTAGAAAAAAGTGTAAAGTTGGGGTTTTGCGGGTCCCTTCAGAAGTCGGGGCCCAGGGCGCATGCCCGATATACCCGCCATTAAATCCGCCTCTGCAAGGGGGTACTTGACTTATTGGGGGCATTCTTTGTAAATTATATAAATGTCTAAAAACTATGCTGTATACCCAAAACTAATATAATTTAAAATATTAATTATAATTTTAAAATATTGTTAGAAGAAAAAGGGAGAAATGGATTAAACCTTTAAATCTCAAACTGCAAAATTCAGGAAAAATAAAGCATAAAGTTTCTCGATGCTGGTCTTGGCAATTTGGTAATTAGATGACACCAAAAACACATGCAACAAAAGCAAAAAAGTAAACAAGTGGGACTACATGAAACTAAAAAGCTCTTCACAGCAAAAGAAATAACCAACAAAATAAAAAGGCATAATGTTACATGTCAATTACATTTCAATACACCTTAAAAAAATGAAGTGAAATGACCTGCCCAGAAGAAAACCTCACCGAGATCTGAATGTGTACCTTCTCTGCTTTCAAATACTGCCAGTGGACAACCCAGCAAAGAGGGGTGGGGGAGGCTGCATGCGGCTAGTAAAACTGAGGGAGTGAATTGTAATCTTATTTAATTTTAATTAATAAGAATTTAAATAGCCACATGTGGCCAGTGACCACTGTATTAAACACAACTAATTTTTGAAAGTCCATTCTATATACTTTATCTATATTGATTCATTTAAAACTTATAATCCTAGGAGGTGACACAATTTTATTATATTTTTTAAAAATATGAGGCACAGAGTGTTTGAGATATTTGCCCAAAATCACACAGCTTGTCAAGGAACAGGTTGCTTCTCCAGCTCCGGGCTGACCGCAAGGCTCTCACTCAGCTGCCCATTCTCTATAGCTCTGTCGAGTCCATGGGAGAGTGAGTGATGGCTCAGGTAGATACCTGGCACATTCAGAAACATTTCATGGTGTTTGTGGACAGGTATAAAAGGTCTACCTGTTTTCCCTGTGTTCTTCATCCAGGTCTTGTTAGAAGACTCACTGTCGAAGCCATCCAGTTGCAGCTCCTGGTACTCTTCACCAACACGAGCACGCTGGTCCACAATGTCTATAGGAGACTGGTGATGGCCCCCACAGCTGACACTGGACGTCACCCAGTGCTCAGGCCCATAGGCACCTGTGGAAAGAAACAATATTCAATTCTCAGGGTTTAAGGGTCAGAGATGGAACAAATAAGATGTAGGAAGTCAAGTCCTGTATCTGCCACAGTATATTCTCCTACATGTCCCCAACCCCAAACTGTCAGTGCAAGGGAACTATGAAGCCAAGCCATTTGCTGATAGGACAGGAAGATTTAAGAAAAGATACGTTACTTAAGATAGTTGGCTACTTAATTTGTAATCAAACATTTGCTGAATTTATCAGTAACCAGGTTAAAAGATTTGAGAATAAGGTCTGTCAGACTTATTCACATTTCTTAAAATTTTCACTGTTTCCCAAAATTAGCAAAGCATTTAAGCACCAAAAACACTTAAAAAAAAACACAACTTCCTTCGTAGTTCCTAGGAATCGGTAAACCAGAAAAGAAAAGCATTAAAAATGAAAGCAACACAACACGGATAAGCGTCATTACAAATAATGCAGGCAGTGAGACAGGGTTTTCCTTTGGTTAACTGTGGAAGATTTCAAAATTGGGCCAGAATTTGTACACACGTGAATTGAGGCACTCACCTGTTGTGGACCCCTCTCTGTCATAGGAGACGGAAATATAAAGTTACCTTCAGATTGGACTTAGCCCTTATATAAATAAAGACTTTTTGGGGACAGATGCCACAGAAACAAAGGAAGAGACTACAGCTATAAGGCACAGTCCTAATGGGCAGCAGTCTGGGCAGGAAACACACTGTAAGTGCTTCTCTGCCTTATTTGGAAATGATTTATTCTGGGAGCAATGTCTCTTAAATTATTACTAGTTCTGAAATTTTTCTGCATCCAACCTTTAACTTTTTTCGCATGACAAAGCAGAAGTACCTGATTGAAAAAAAATCCTTTATTGTAAAGATTAAGATTAAAACCCTTTTTGAGAGTTGACATGAAGGTAAGTCTAACCTTCACAATTTTTATGAGAGCACTCAGGTTACCCACTCAATGAAGTGTAGTATGTGTGTATACATACAAACGCGCACTCATGTGCTCTTAGGATTTTTAGCCTTACATTTCTTCACATATCAGACAGAAGAGAATAATGGCCAAAGTGACTTTAGGAAACCAAGCCATCCAACAACCCATAGTTTTGCACCTTGCATTATACCAAAGCTTATAAGATAGAAGACAAAAATACCTAATGCTAAGCGCCTCCCTACCACTAAGTAAGAGCTCAAACCTATGCGTAACTCACCACCACATACTTATTTCCCATGGACTTCCCTACCTTCCTAAATCTGATTGAGCTCAGAGCTGATATAAACAACAGTACCATGAAAAAAGGTACACAGAAGGTCTTTTGGGTTATGGTAATGGAAGCTTCAGGGCAGCAAGAACTGACAGCTCCCTAAAAATGATTCAGTATTGTTTCTCTGGCAAATAACTCAGCCTTATTCTATACCTGGATCATTTTCCCCAATCTTCATCCAAATAGTTATACAGAAGATGTCATCAGAAAAAAAATATGTTCAATGATTGACAAAGATTTAGCAACCTCGGAGTAATTCTCAAAATCTTTTACAACTGCCATAACACTTTCTAGAAAACATGCACCATCATCTTCACTGTAGGACTCCAGCTAAATTTGGAACAAAGTCTTTCCACTCATGTTGTTTTGATTCTTGGCCAAAGTCCCTGAGGATCATGATGAGTCATAAAGGAGCAGTGCATTTGCATGTATTCTAGACAAACTTTATTTTCATGTTGCAACAATATATTTGAAGAATGAAAAGGAGAAGAAATAGGACCTATTGAGTGGCTCCAAATATCCTGATCACTCTTTAAATTCTCTTCCAGGTGCCCAAAAAAGTTCACTGAGAAGCTGAATTAAGTGACTGTTGATATATTTGATGGCTGGCCAAAATGTAAATTTTGGTTAGCAACAGTTGGGCTGACATGTTCAAAATATGGAAACTGATAGTTTAATATTGTGTGTGTGTGTGTGTGTGTGTGTGTGTGTGTGTGTGTGTGGTGTAATGCTTTTTGGAAACTCAATATTACAATAAAATTATACTCAGTAGAAAAAAGTGCCTGGTATGTGAGACCCCAAAAAGAATACAAGCCAGACATCTGTAAAAACACAGACACCTGATAATGAACAATCTGATAAAAAAGATACTCTACAACCTCTGAAAAGTGCTTGATGTTCATACTATTTCTCATAATCTGCTGCACATGGGGAAATAGAATTTAGCATTCTCTCTATCTAACTTGGGTTCAGACCAGTGGGATTCATTAATTCACTGGTACAATCTGAAGATTTAAGCCGACTACATGCTTGCTTTCATACTTCCAACCAATATACATTCAAGTGCCATTTTAATTGAAACTGATCTTCCACTTCAGATTTTAAATTAATTCTTCTTTGGAGTGCTTCATGCTCCAGACACTCTTGCCTTGCACAAACCCCAATGTCATTAGTTGAGGATATAGAACCTTTTTTCCAAGAGTGTGAGTATTGATTACCTATTCTCACGTCGAAGCTCCATTGCTATCCCACACTGTATAAATCTCTTCGGTTCTGAGACACTTTATAAAGGTCTGAGAATTATATCATTAATCATTTGCAGTTGCCCACGTCTACCAGTACTGAATGCTTTGTTTTTCAAAACTCTGAATAAAAATGCTTTCAAGTTAAAAAGATGACATTAAATAAAGACTATGGCTAACTGAAACTTGGTCTTTTGAGGGGGCAAAAAAAAAGATGAATCATCAAGAAAACTTCCTCTCTCAGGTATGACATTACCCATCTAAAATAAGAAAAAAAGTCATTCACACTTTAGTTTCTCCTTAGGAGTCTTGCTTGAATGAGCAGGAAATTCGCTTTTTGGCAACTGGACCTATTTGGAACAACTCCCACTCTGACATGGCATGGCAAGCTAACATACAAGGCTGTGTTCTCACAAGGGGAGGAGTGAGGACGGGGTACAAACCACAGGGCAGTCTGGACTGCTAAAAGGAATTTCCCATGTTGAGATCTTATAGGAATGAGATCTTGATAGAGACATACTGCCAACGTATCAGTACCAAAATTATCTAACAGTTTAGATTGAGTTTCTCACTCAACTGTGTTGAGAAATATTTTCTTTTTAATGAATTCAACAAATGCACCTGAAGCCCCTGGCTCAAGGCTTGATCTCAGTGTAAATATACCCTCATCAAGGAGTCTTCTGTAGCACCACCCTGTAGTATGTCCTTGGTTTCCTCTGGACAGCTTATTACTACTGTAATTTATTGTTTATCTCTTACTGATTGTCCTCACCACTAGATGTTTACTCCATGAGTACAGTTTCCCTCTCCATCTTGTTCAACTTTATTCTAGCCTATCACAGGGCCATATATAGTTTCTTTGGTGTTTGTTTTGTTTGTTTTTGACACAAATACATGAATTACAAGACAAGATTAAAGAGTTGCATCATTCTGTTCTCTAGTGATACTAGAGCATATTTTCTGTGTATTCTCTTGATTTTAATATTATACATGTATCTTCTAACTTATTATAACTCTTCCTCACTCCTTTCATCTCAACAATCAAAATGTCTAATTTAAATATAAATATTTCTTTCCCTATTTATTAACACATTAAATTTGTCTGAATGGTGAAAAGTAAAATGAGCTGCAAATAGGAATCTGTGTGGTGATTTAACAAGCCCACCAAAGGTGACTGTTCTTTTTTTTTTGAAGCTGGAAATGGGGAGAGACAGTCAGACTCCCGCATGCGCCCTACCGGGATCCACCTGGCACGCCCACCAGGGGCAAAGCTCTGCCCACCAGGGGGTGATGCTCTGCCCCGATCAGAGCCACTCTAGCACCTGGGGCAGAGGCCAAGGAGCCATCCCCAGCGCCCGGTGGAGAAGCAAATGGGCGCTTCTCCTATGTGCCCTGGCCGGGAATCGAACCCGGGTCCCCCACACGCCAGGCCGACGCTCTACCGCTGAGCCAACCGGTGACTGTCCTTTTTAAAAGAAATAAATGTGCTAGAACTTTGCTTTCAATGCCTTTTTGTGAAACATGATTATTTTGTAAGCTCTCTTATTCTTTTTTTGTTTTAACGAAGTTCCCTAATCAAAGAAGATCAATCAAGGAGAAAAATTAGTCTTGTTACTCAATTCATCATTGTGTTTATTTAAATATTGATTAACAGTCACACTGCGGAGAAATGGCTGTCCCAGTTCCCCTGGGCAACAAAAGCTGCCTGCAGCTCAGTTTTCTCATCTGTACAATGAGGGAAATTAATGGTGTCCACAACAAGGGTGGCTGTGAAGATTTTATGAGATAACCCATGTAAAGTACCGTAATTATAACACTGCCAAACAATAAAACTCAGTAAGTGGTGGCTGCTATGATAATTGCCATTGTTACTGTGTTATAAAACAAGCAGCAAGCCCTGGAGAACCTGACTATGTGATGGAAGAAACAGATACATAGTCCAACCAAGGGCTAAGGCAGGTGTAGGCAGGCAGTCTGAGGCATACAAAAAGAGAGAAGAGGGACCCTACGTGAGGACAGGATTTAGAGAGAAGGTGACACTTAAAGGGACTCATTCCCTGAAGCACAGAAAAGTTTACTAGGCCCTGGTGCTTCCCACTTGGGCCGAGGACAAGAATCCAATGACACTTCTGTGAGAGGGACTTAATCCCTGCACCAGCTAGATTTAGTGACTAGCTTTCAAAGAAGAGAACCAGGACAAAGCAGCTTCCGGTAGAGAGCTCTTGTAAATAAACGCCACCTTAGCCAAGTAGGAAGCGTTAATATCACTTGTGACATGGATTTTTGGGCACATCTGGTAAAAAGTGATAAGAGGGGCACATGATGTCTGTGCGATTTCTTCTAAATATCTGTAAGCCTGGTCTAATCAAGGGAAACATCAGATAAATCCAAACTGAGAAACATTCTGGAGGATACTTGGCCGATACTCCTCAAAAATGCCAATGTCAGCCCTGGCCGGTTGGCTCAGTGGTAGAGCGTCGACCTGGCATGCAGGGGACCCAGGTTCGATTCCCGGCCAGGGCACATAGGAGAAGCGCCCATTTGCTTCTCCACCCCTCCCCTCTCCTTCCTCTCTGTCTCTCTCTTCCCCTCCCGCAGCCGAGGCTCCATTGGAGCAAAGATGGCCCGGGCACTGGGGATGGCTCCTTGGCCTCTGCCCCAGGCGCTAGGGTGGCTCTGGTCCCGGCAGAGCGACGCCCCGGAGGGGCAGAGCATCGCCCCCTGGTGGGCAGAGCGTCGCCCCCTGGTGGGCGTGCCGGGTGGATCCCGGTCAGGCGCATGCGGGAGTCTGACTGTCTCTCCCTGTTTCCAGCTTCAGAAAAATACAAAAAAAAAAAAATACAAAAAAAACAAAAAAAAAAAAAAGCCAATGTCATGAAAAGCAAGGAAAGACTAAAAAACTGTTACAGACCAAAGAAGACTAAGGAGTCATGACAAAAAAGGCAATGCGGTGTTCTAGACAGGTGGAACGAAACATGGAAATTGGTGGGAAAACTCATTGTTACCTAATGTATGGCTCATTTGTACATTAAAAGAACCCCCCTTCTACCTGAGCTCTTCATGGAGTTTGAAGTTCAGCTAAAAGGTCAAACAACATTGTTTGTTTCCTCATGATCCTTGTGTATATATGGTCATTTTGGTAGTTACTCTGAAACACAATTAAGATATAGTTATGAAACTGCACAGAAACCAAATAAAATCTAAGTTTTCTTAAATGAGTTATATGTTAATATCCAGATTTTACTGGATTCACTGTGAAAATCCTTAGGGGCAGATCTAAGGCCTGAGAGATGAAGGAGATAGGCAGTGATTTATAGGTGATGCTGGGATTGTTGTCCTCTCCTCTGCATGAAAAGAATTTGCATAAAGCAAGGCTAAAGGAAAAGAGAGGAACACAGCAAGCTTATGGCTGATAGTCATTTAGTTAAGGTTATGTAAAACCCTATAAAGTGGAAGAAATTCACCTTTAAAAATTACAGTTGGCCTGACCTGTGGTGGCACAGTGGATAAAGCGTCGACCTGGAAATGCTGAGGTCGCCGGTTTGAAACCCTGGGTTTGCCTGGTCAAGGCACATATGGGAGTTGATGCTTCCAGCTCCTCCCCCCCTTCTCTCTCTCTGTCTCTCCTCTCTCTCTCTCTCTCTGCCTCTCCCTCTCCTCTCTAAAATGAATAAATAAAAAAAAATTACAGTTAAGGAACAACGTTGTTACCTTAATGTACAGCTCATTTGTACATTAAAAGAACCCCCTTCTACCTTCTGTGTGTGCCATTAACAAGCCACATACTTTCCTCACTTTGAGATGCTCCAATTCAGTAGACCAGCAACAGAAAGACGAATCTCTATAGTAGGGTGAATAAATCACACGACTGGAGATGAATTCTAACTGGCCTGTGGAAGGCAGAAAGAATTCCCCAAGTGCAAATCATGGCAAATCCTGTAAAGCTGAGCCCTGCCTGAGCCCACCTACCTGACTGTCCATGTTTCTTGAAGGCAGATTTAAACCAGAGGCCATGATTGGTGTGCATACATTTTGAACCAAACCAGTTCTTCCTTTCAAAGAAAAGTAAAATAAAAACCTGATACAAACATTTCATTTTGTCTACTACCTCCAGCGATATTACTTGAGAAGTCCAAATATAAACACACAGAAACTGGTTAGCAAACAAATTCTCTACAATTTAACTGTCTCACTTTAATAAAGTTTACTATTAATACTAACATGAGAAAAAAAAGGATTACTTGGAAGAATATAAATCACACTTTTCCTTAAAAGCAAGGAATTTAAAATATCTACCTATGATTTGTGTTCGAAACAATGGTTTCTTTAAATACATAAGAGGTTCTTTGCAGAAAATAAACATATACCTTGAATTTATTTTACCATAATACATTTAAATAATGGTTTTTATTCACTAATAAAAAGCCATTAAAAATAATGAATTCTGTCTGACTCTAATTAAAAACAAAACTAATATACATGTTATGTGCTGTTTCTAGTCAAATATGCCTATTAATGCCTCCCTCGAGGAATTTATATTGAAAAGTATTCCAGATCCAGGGTTATAACTCTGTATCCTGTTGTCTACTTTTAACCAACAGCAACAGTCCAAAAATGTGTGTCTTTACTTTGTTACTTAATAATATAATTAATGCTTTTTCTCCCAAGTCAAAAACACATCTCTAAACTATTTCATGTTTTAATTAAAAAGCTTTATGGGATTTAGCTTATGATTCTTCTGCATTCTCTACTCCTGGTAACTTAATTATCTTCTGTGCATCAATTTTTGCATATCTGAAAAGTAAAAGTGCTAAAAAAAAGCATTCATATTGCTGATCTCTACTGTTTTCTTTTTATTTATGTATAATTATAAAGTTGTTCAATGCTGTTGATAGGAATATTCCCTTTTTTTTTTTTTTTTTCCTGAAGCTGGAAACGGGGAGAGACAGACTCCCGCATGCGCCCGACCGGGATCCACCCAGCACGCCCACCAGGGGCGACGCTCTGCCCACCAGGGGGCAATGCTCTGCCCCTCCAGGGCATCGCTCTGCCACGACCAGAGCCACTCTAGCGCCTGGGGCAGAGGCCAAGGAGCCATCCCCAGCACCCGGGCCATCTTTGCTCCAATGGAGCCTTGGCTGCGGGCGAGGAAGAGAGAGACAGAGAGGAAGGAGGGGGGTGGGGGTGGAGAAGCAAATGGGCGCCTCCCCTATGTGCCCTGGCCGGGAATAGAACCCGGGTCCCCCGCACGCCAGGCCGACGCTCTACCGCTGAGCCAACCGGCCAGGACCTATTCCCATTTTTAAGTCCGTTAAGAAAATAAATTTATCTTCCAAGTAATAAAATAGTTTGAAAAGTTTTATTTTTAATTTTTAGGCATAAAAACTTAATTCCCCCATTTCACATCAGTAGTGTGTGTTTTTTTGTTGTTGTTGTTGTTGTTTTTGTATTTTTCTGAAGCTGGAAATGGGGAGAGACAGTCAGACAGACTCCCGCATGTGACCGACCGGGATCCACCCGGCACGCCCACCAGGGGGTGACACTCTGCCCCTCTGGGGCGTCATTCTGTCCCGACCAGAGCCACTCTAGCGCCTGGGGCAGAGGCCAAGGAGCCATCCCCAGCGCCCGGGCCATCTCTGCTCCAATGGAGCCTGGCTGCAGGAGGGGAAGAGAGAGACAGAGAGGAAGGAGAGGGGGAGGGGTGGAGAAGCAGATGGGCGCTTCTCCTGTGTGCCCTGGCTGGGAATCGAACCCGGGACTTCTGCACACCAGGCCGACGCTCTACCACTGAGCCAACCGGCCAGGGCCATCAATGGTGTGTTTTAAGTTAACAATCAATAACTAACCATGGTACCAAAATGTATCACACAATAAAACCAGAAATTGGAACTACTTTATTCACTTTTTTAAAAGGAAACTATTATTTGTTTCATTTCCCAGGCTCGTTATTTTAGGACTGAATGTTAAAACTAATGTCAGGTCAAATGTGAAACAGCACAGAACTTCAAATTGGGATTGCCAGATTCTAATCCTGATGCTGAAGATCTCTCCAGAGCCTATTTTATCATTCTAAAAAATGGGAGTATTACAAAAAGTGAAAAAGAAGAAGAAATAACTACCTTGGAGTTCAGAGCCACAGACACATAGCCTGATTGATTAGTGATGTCTGCATAAGCAAGTGAGGTTATAGAAGTAAAGCATGCACCATGAGCATGCATGCAGTTCACAGACCAGAGCATCATAAAGGTCCCTCAGCCTGACCAGGCAGTGGCTCAGTGGATAGAGCGTCGGACTGGGATGCAGAGGACCCGGGTTCGAGACCCCGAGGTTGCCAGCTTGAGTGCGGGCTCATCTGGTTTGAGGAAAAGCCCACCAACTTGAACCCAAGGTCACTGGCTTGAGCAAGGAGTTACTTGGTCTGCTGAAGGCCCGCGGTCAAGGCACATATGAGAAAGCAATCAATGAACAATTAAGGTGTTACAACACGCAATGAAAAACTAATGATTGATGCTTCTCATCTCTCTCCGTTCCTGTCTGTCCCTGTCTATCCCTCTCTCTGACTCACTCTCTGTCTCTGTAAAAAATAAAATAAATAAAAATTAAAAATAAAGGTCCCTCAAAGACAAAGTTGTCTGTATCTGGGATTAAAGTGATATCTCTCAAGTTTAATCTACCACATCCAAATATGCAATCAAAATTTCTACTACTAATTAAAATGGTTTATTCACTCAAAGTCTAATATTATTTAATGTTGGGCCAACTTTATTTTTGCTTTTTGTGCATATTACATGAAATTAGTTACCAAAAGCATTTGAGCTCTATGTAAATAAAAAGTCACAATTCTTGTTGTTCAATGCCAAACATATGAAGTGTTTATAAAATCAGTAAGTTTGTTGCAGACCTAAAGTTTTCAAACTTCAAGTCAAATTTTTCTTCAAGCAGTCAAGATTCTCCATATGACAAAGATCTATTCTTTCAGAATTCTGACTGTCCCATGAAACTTAAACTAGCACTCAAAGACTGAAAAGGCTATGTGGCTTAGTGTAACAAACACCAGGTAAGAAGACTAGAAACCTGAATTCTAGATCAACGATGTGAATAACCTTTAGCTAACATGTTAGTGTTAAGTACTGTATGATTACCTATCCACAAGGACAAGATGAATTAGCAATGCCTGCCAAGGGTACAGAAGACCAAGTGTTGACAGCCATGTCTCAAACTCGCTTGTTTCATTCCAGTTCCAGCTCTGTAAAGTGGAGCTGAATGAAGCAATGGTCAACTTACAATGATTTAATTTCTTTGCACACAAATTATAAGATTGTATCATATCATCTCTAAAATTCTGAAGAGTTCTAAATTCTATAAAACATCTCTTACAATATTTGGAAGTATCAAATAGCCACAGAAAACATTTATTAATAGTGTAACAAACATTCAACCCTACTGAACACATTTCTAAAAATAACCACAGGGATGTGGTGAGGATTAAATAAATGATTACATACAGAGCAAGCCCAAGTACCTTTGTTCAGAGCCTAAAGGAAGAACTACCTTCCTACCTGAAGGTAAACGAAGAAGAGAAAGAAAGTGGACTGAAGAGAAACCAAAAGGGAATCAGCTGGAGGCTAAAGCTGAAAAGTAAAAAAAAAAATAATAATAATAAAATAAATAAAATGGAGGTAGGGCCTGATCAAACCATTCCTAAAATTTAAATTTTATCTGTAGACTTTTCAATTTTAAAGATATTTTTACTTAAAGGAGCTCGAGTAAGCTTTCTGCGATTTGCAACAAAAAAATATGAGATATAATCAGAATGTTGGTTTGAAAAGACCAACAAACACTAAGTTACTCAATTCTTTCTACATTCATCACTAAGACGAAAACGTCAAATTATGAGATAAAAATCAGGAATGCATGCTGGATGAAATATATAGGGATAACATCTCATGAGCCCATTTCCCTCCTCTCTTTCTTCTGACCCTCTTTCCCTGTAGAAAAGGAATAATCTTGGATAAGGGTTTAAAGATCTCATTTAGACAAAAGGAGAGCGAACATGCTCTCAAGACCCTTGATGTCAAGTCTTACTTTTGGTAACACTAGGGCCACGGGATAAGAATCCCCAAAAGACTTAATGGGAACAGCTGCCTCTCACCAGCCTTCTGCCTCTGAGCAGAGCCTCAGCACAAGCGTTCATGCAGGAGAGACTGGCTGAGGGACCATGCTTTATTCTCAAAGGTCAAAGCTGAACCCCAGCAAGGGAAACCAAACTGAGCACAGAGGCTGGGAGTTACTGTCTCTGGACAGAAGGCCTTTTCCACACCATTGCTCCCTATCTCTGCACTATCATGACCACAACATGTTGTCAAGTAGAAACTGCTCCAGCTCATGAGAAATTCTAGTCACAAGTAGGAAACAGGGAAACATCCCAGAGACAAAACTGGGGAGTTTGGTGTTTGGAAGAAATGATTGTCTGTATACCAACCTACTTACATAAGGGCTGAGGGGAAAGAACAAAAAATTAAAATCAGTTATATGAGGCACTCATTCAACAGCTGAGGGCCTGGTGTGGAGGAGTGTGGGGCTGGAAAGCACTTCAGAGGGTGCAGACAGGATGATTAACACCCTCCGAGACAACTATAAAAGGAGGAATGTATGTTCCAAATGTATTAACTATTAAACACTCTCTGGAGAAATGTCTAGACATAAAGCGCCACATTTATGAGGTAAAGCCAAAACAACATGATGGGTTCTGTGCCTCTCTGTCACACTGTGAATAGCTTATAGCTTAATTTGTACTTTTCTCTGTTGCAATAAACTTATAGTGTATGTAACTGCCAATAAAGGGGATCTAGAATGAAGATTGGAGAGATTTAGCAGAAGTAGCATAACAAAAGACCAGCAACAATTCCTTTCATTTAACCTATCCCAGCAGACTCCACTAACCTACCCAACACAACACCACAGGACCATTCTGTTCCCCTAACCTTGGCCACTTCTCTCCCTAGTCTGTGGTCCATGAAAACATCAGCTCCATGACGTCAGAGACTGGCCTGGGTTGTTCACACAAAGAGCACTCAATAAACGAATAATGTTCAAAAAGGATAGGACTAGGGTGAGGCATTCACCAAAAATTCAGTTATTGAAACAAATAATATTTTAATGCAGTAATTTAAAGTTTAAAATAAATGCAATCAATGATAGACAAAATATTTTTAAAAAATTAAAGACAGTATCAATAACAGTGTTGTACAATGTCATATCGGCATCTAAAGCAAAAGAAAAAATCAGTAATCAAAATTATTGCATTAAAATATAATGAATGATGAGTTTCTTGACACCCTCGTCCCAATGGGTGTAAATGACTACTGTAAATGACTGAGGGACATCAATAAAATGACAAGAATGATGCATCATCCTCCTAAAGAAAACTATGTGCCCAGCACTGCGATGAAAACTTGTACATTTTATCTTCTTGGTCTTTTCAACAATTCATGTCAAATATGTACTAGCTTCCTCACTTTACATATAAAGAAACTGAGGCTCAGAAGCTAGAAAACTTGCCTTCATATAGTAAATTACAGACAAAATAAAAGGTCAATTCCAGAATTATGAAACTAACTCAATGTTCTAAAACAGGGGTTTGAAAACTATGGCATGGAGGCCGTATCAGGCCCGTCACCTGTACTGTGCATCAAGTTTTACTGAAACATAAACACATCCAATCACTTAAATATAATCTAAGGCTGCTTTCATGAATAGCTGAGAAGAGACAATAAAACATAAAATATTTACCATCTAGTCTTTTCTTTATAATATGAAAGAACTGGCAATAATGTGAATATCCATCAGAAGGAACTCGCTAAACAAACCAAATCCATTACTTAACACTACACGAAGGTTCAAAAGTAGATGATCCTCCTCTGAAATAAATTCCAAGTCAATCTAAGATTTAAGCATTTAAAATACACAAAAAGTACAGAAAGTGTATCTATGCAGAAACCATTCTTTCCCCTCTAATCTGGCCTATTAATTTTTTTTCTTTGACTCAAACTGGCCTCACCCAGCATGCTGGCTCACCCACCTCCCTCTCCCTTGCTTAATCATTAAGCCCTCAGGACAATGAGGTTCTGATCAGCATCCAGTATTTTTAAAAACAAGGTCTTAGATCTAATGACTATAGAGAGTTTTCAATAAATCTAAACAGAACATCTTGGCTCCAGTGGTGTTTTAGCTCTGAAACAGGAAAACAAAACAACCCCACAGAACAAATCCTTATGAAACTAGACAGAACTCTATGACTGACATCAGAACCAAATTCAAGGATCAATCACCTCCTTCTCTAGCACCAACCAATCAGCAGAGGCTACCAATCTAACTTTATTAGTCATCATGATTAATGATTATCCCCCTATATATCCACCCCCTGGCAGCCACTGGGGAGCCAGGTCTAGAGCATGATATACCTATGGCTCCAGGCATGGTGTTATCTCCTTAACAATCTTTACTTTCTTGTTACAAACTTCTATTTGTGTCTTATTGGGCTTTGATGTGTACAGACAAATGGACTCCTCCAGTAGGGTAACAAAAACATTTGAGGAAAAATTTGGAGCAGGGAAAACATTTTTACACAGTATGTAAAAAAAACAACAACCGAAAAACCAAAACAAAACTAAAAAAGAACACCAAAAACCCTAAAGACAATAAACACTGACATTAAAGAAATATTTAATTTTCTGATTGCAGAAAACACCATCAAGAATAGACAAAATCAGCAAAAACATTTGTAATTCATACCACAAAAGAAAAAGTTCTCTAATATATTAAGAGACTAGAAATTGATCAACCCAAACCACTACATAAAAATGGGTAAAGGGCCTGACCAGGTGGTGGCGCAGTGGATAGAGCATCAGACTGGAATGCGGAGGATCCAGGATCGAGACCCTGAGGTCACCAGCTTGAGCACGGGCTCATCTGGTTTGAACAGAGCTCACCAGCTTGGACCCAAGGTCGCTGGCTTGAGCAAGGGGTCACTCATTCTGCTATAGTCCCACGATCAAGGCACATATGAGAAAGCAATCAGTAAGCAACTAAGGTGTCACAACAAAAAACTGATAATTGATGCTTCTCATCTCTCTCCATTCCTGTCTGTCTGTCCCTATCTGTCCCTCTCTCTGACTCTGTCTCTGTAAAAAAAAAAAAAAAAAAGCAAAGGATATGACTGTAAATTTAAAAAAAGAAATACAAATGGTCCCTTAATGTAGGTGAAATTTCTGTACCTCACTAATAATGAGAAATATAAATTAAAATTGTATATATGTATTCTTCCATATACTACATTTGCAAACATCATTTGTATTCAAATGAGCACTTTCATTTACATGTACTGAGAGACTAAAGCAATCTTTACAAAGGGCACTCCTTCGACCTACTGTTAATTATACAGACATGCACACATTCATGCAAGGTTAAGGTCAATCATGACAGTATAGTTAGTAATATCCAAGATCAGAAATAAAATAACTATCCATCACCAAAGGGCTAGTTAATCAAATTATGGCAAACCAATGTAACAGAATAGTGTAAAACTGGGAAATACAAAGAAGCCACTTTAGGCTATAATGGTAGAAGTCCCAAGTTACATTCTTTATTGTAAAACCCAATGCACAGAATAATATGCTATCATTTGTTTAAAAATAAAAAGATAATTGACCACACACACACACACACACACACACACTGCTCACAAAAAATAGTAGATATTTCAAAATAAATATGAAGCTATAAAATATCTCCTAATTTTTGTGAGCAGTGTATTTACTGTATGGCCATAACAAACCTTTGGAAGCACATGAAACAAGAGATAACAATAGTACATGATGGGGAAAAGTGAAGAAAGGATTTTTCACTACCCTCTTTTTATTCTTTGAACTTTAAATTATATTAATATATTACTTTTTTTTTTTTCATTTTTCCAAAGCTGGAAACGGGGAGGCAGTCAGACAGACTCTCGCATGCGTCTGCCTGAGATCCACCCAGCATGCCCACCAGGGGACGATGCTCTGCCCCTCTGGGGTGTCACTCTGTTGCAACCAGAGCCACTCTAGCGCCTGAGGCAGAGGCCACAGAGCCATCCCCAGCGCCCGGGCCATCTTTGCTGCAATGGAGCCTCGGCTGCAGGAGGGGAAGAGAGAGAGAGGAAGGAGAGGGAAGGGATGGAGAAGCAGATGGGTGCTTCTCCTGTGTGCCCTGGCCGGGAATCGAACCTGGGACTCCTGCATGCCAGGCCGACGCTCTACCGCTGAGCCAACTGGCCAGAGCAATATATTACTTTTTTAAAAGTAAAAATTTTAAATTCATAGAAATTTTAAATGGAAGAAGACATATCTGCCAACATTCAGTGGAGAAAAAGCTAGTTGTAGAGCAATTTTTACAAAATTACATCATATCATCTAAATAAAAAATCATATACAAATCAAACCAATAATGAAAAATACACAAAGATTAAGAAGAGCCCTAGGCAGTTAGCTAGGTTGGTTAGAATATCATCCTGAAGTACAGAGGTTGTGAGTTTGATCCCGGTCAAAGCACATACAAGAATAGATTGATGTTCCTGTTTCTCTCTTCCTCTCTCCCTAAAATGAATAAAATAAACATTTTAAAAAAATAGAAGAAACTTGCTAAACTGTTCTGTTAACGGGCCAACAATGTATGATTTAAAAAAATATTTATTTGGTGAAGATATACATGTAGCACTTCTGTAACAACAACAATTTTTTTTTTCCTGAAGCTAGAAACGGGGAGAGAAAGTCAGACTGCCGCATGTGCCTGACCAGGATCCACCCGGCACACCCACCAGGGGGTGACGCCCTGCCCCTCTGGGGCATTGCTCTGCTGCGACCAGAGCCACTCTAGCGCCTGGGGCAGAGGCCAAGGAGCCATCCCCAGCACCCGGGCCATCTTTGCTCCAATGGAGCCTTGGCTGCGGGAGGGAAAGAGAGAGACAGAGAGGAAGGAGGGGGGGTGGAGAAGCAGATGGGCGCTTCTCCTGTGTGCCCTGGCCAGGAATCGAACCCAGAAGTTCTGCACGCCAGGCCGATACTCTACCACTGAGCCAACTGGCCAGGGCCAACAACAACAATTTTTTTAAGTGAAACTCTGGATGGTTTCCTCAGTGGATAGAGCATCTTTCCAGCATATGGATGTCCTGGGTTCAATTCCCAATCAGGGCTCATAAGAGAAGCAACCATCTGCTTCTCTCCCTCTCCCCCTTCTCTCTCTCTCTTCCGTTCCCACAGCCAGTGGCTTGATTGGTTCGAGCATAAGCCCCAGGCATTGAGGATAGCTAGGTTGATTCAAGCATCAGCCACAGAGGGGGGTTGCCAGGTAAAACCCTGGACAAGGCACATGAGGGAGGCTGTCTCATTATCTCCTCTCTTCTCACTTAAAAAAAAAGTGCATATACAGTATACAATTCTAAAACCTACACTGAGGTCTTAACAAGTCATGAAATGCTCTATCAACAGCTGTAACATTGCCCAGTAGAATGAAACTTGGTTCTTTAGGGAAAAATTTGCTTTTTTGTCTTTAAAGCACAAGCCCTCACTGAGTAGCTCAGTTAGTTAGAATGTTGTCCACATACATTAAGGTTGTGGGTTTGACTCCTGGTCAGGGCACATAAAGGAGGAACCAATGAATACATAAATAAGTGGAATAACAAATCAAGGTCTCCTCTCTCCTTCCCTCTCTCTTTCTCTCTTTCTCCCTCTCCCCCCTCCATCCCAGAATCTCTCTCCCTTCTTCTCTAAAAAAACAATCAAAAAACATTTTAAAGACTATATCTTTAAAGCACATATATATGTAGAGTATATGATCAGCTATAGTCTATGAGATTAAAATTTCATGTGCTAGGGCGTGATTAGAAAAAATAATGTCGAAAGAGGCATCTTTGGGGAAGGAAGAATAATAGAAAGCAAGGCTAAGAAAAGAAATTATGAAATTACATAGGTAAAAGAGATCCTCTGGTCATTTTCATGTCAGGTCCATATTAAGGCAGGTATTCTATTTTAACCTTAAAATGAGACAAGTATTTTTAAAATTCAACATTACTAAGAAGTCATTATGTTGCTCACTGAAATTTTATATTTTACCACAAATGGAAAACTGAGACTCAACTTACTAGCTCACTAAACTGTGGTTTGCATCAGTCTGCAATGTTCTTCCATTTGGCTGCTCCACCTGATGCTTTTCCACTAAGTCATATTTAATTTTCACCCATCACTCATGCCACTCAGGAGCTGGGGAGATCCTGCTTTTGTCATCTAATTTCACATCTATGCCTCCTATCTACCTGCCATTCACAAATTTAATAAATCCATCTCTTTTGTCAAGTTGCTGATAAAAATGGTCAAAAGGCCCAGGCCAATGACAGAACTCTCCATCACTATAATGATGCAGTATCAGAATTCTGAGTTTTTCAATCTAGTATGAATCCTCATTTCATCATTTCAACTCTGAGAATATCAAGAGACAGTCTGTCAAAGCTCTCTCTGAAATCTAGATACCATGTTGGTTGCCCTGGAAAATTTGGTACTGTTTTCAATATATGGTTGAATTCTAGGTAAGAAGGAACCTCCCAGAAGAATACTAGCCGTGGGGCTTTGAGGACAAGACACACTTTGACTTCTCACCCTTCTTACCCATACCTGGAAGTACAGGTTGCACTGAAATAAATGAGACTACAAGGGGCATACAAAAAAAAATCTGTGAAAACACTACAGTGGCCGCCTCTCTTTTTTTTCATTCTGTTGAAAAATTTGTGGTGAAAATAAAATGCTTGATGAAAATCTTCATAAACCTTAAAGATCACTATTATAATTTTAGGGACTACACTGATCATTGATGGAGAAGAAATAGACATCTGTAAGAGTTATACATAGGATCTATTTATATTCACAGCAAAAAAAGTCATCACCATTTTTTAAAAAAGGCATATTATAGAAAAATACCAGGAAATATTTTGTAAGTAAAACACACTTTCATTTCATGATTTAAGTGGGAAGATGTGGCCACAGACAAAGAAAACAATGGCTCCCAAATGCTGGACCATTGAGCAGTGCTAGGCTTTAAGCACTAGAGAACTTCATTAAAAATGAAATCCACATTCCTGAGTCCCCATATTAGCATCTCCAAGAATGGGGTCAAGGAAACTGTTTTGAGAACAATGAAAATAGCCATGAATAGTAAGTTTGAAGAGCTGACATTGATGCACTAAGTGCTTTACAGAAATCATCTCACATAATTCTCAAATCAACGGGAAGCTATAAACTTCACTATTCTCCAAGTTATATAGATGAAGCATGGTGAGGGTCAGAGGGTAATCTGTTCAAGATCACTCTCCAAGTAAGCAGCTTTTAACCCTTCACTTCTCTCCCATTCTTTATATACAGCTAACATTTATAGGCCACTGACAAAGGACAAATGATCATGGATTATCTTATTTGCTATTCGCATTTTATAGCTGAAGATACTATAGCCTAGAAAGGTTAAATTATTTGGTATTTAGACCACACCATTAAGTAAGTAGTGGAACCATGATTTAACCCTTTGAGTAGTGAGTTTTATTCATGCTTGCTGACCCCAGGAGTGAGTTTTTCCTCTAAAGAATGATATTAGGCCTGACCTGTGGTGGCGCTGTGGATAAAGCATTGACCTGGAAATGCTGAGGTTGCTGGTTTGAAAGCCTGGGCTTGCCTGGTCAAGGCACATATGGGAGTTGATGCTTCCAGCTCCTCCCCCCGTCTCTCTCCCTCTCTCTCTGTCTCTCTCTCTCTCCCTCTCTCTCTCCTCTCTAAAATTAATAAATAAAATAAAAATAAAATAAAAATGATATTAGTCCCAGTTCCAGTTTAATTAACTTAAAAGCATGTTTACTTGATAACCAACTTATGGAAACAAGAAGAACATGTATTTGCCTTTCTTAATGTTACCGTACACATTTTTAAAATAAATCATTCATGCTCTGGATGGTCAGAAGGCCCGAAAACATATATGAATGTCTGTACTACTCAAAGGGTTAAACTCAGACAGTTGGCTCCAGAACTTCCCATTGAAATATCCACTAAAATAACACCTAAAGTGACGTCAGACACATGGCGCCGTAAGGAGCGATACTGATAAATCTCCCCAAAAATTCAACAAGATCTTCAACCAGAGACAGAAAAATCTATCCTTGGAGCCTCCAGCAGTTCCACACTAAATGTGAAGGTATGATCAAGCAAAAAATTGACTAAATATATAATCAACCCCGAAGGAAATAAGACAGAGGAAGAAACACTCTGCTTTCCTCACTAACCTAAATAAGGGCTGCTTACACTGGGAACTGAGAGAATAGGAAATAAGGCGGGCATAGGGTGTGAATAGAACCAGACTGTGGCACAAACATCTGAACCAGGCTGTGGCATGGAGATCCAAGCCAAGGAAAAACTGTGCTTGTGGCAACCCAGTCAACACAAGCTAACGCTCGCGCCAAACCCAGACAAAGAAAAACAAGTGGGGCAGCCATCCTCTCCGATCTCCTGGTCAGTGCACGCAGATAGTGGGCGAGAGATTCCTCCTAGAGCCCTGGGAGTGGGCGCCCATGTTCCCAGACAGAGGGGCAGAGTCAGAGGCCTTTGTGTGGGCCAAATCCGGAGTCTCGGGGTCGCCCCTGCGCCCTGAAAAAGTGGCACGCGGGGAGTGAACAGAAGCAAAATTCCCTATGCTTGAACTTCTCCTGGTGGGGAGGGTGCCTCACCTGGAGTGAGAGGCAGTCGGCAAGATATCCTGGTTGGCGAGCAATGATAGGGGGCGAGAGATTCACCTGGGAGTGGGAGCCCGTATTCTCGAACAGAGGAGCAGAGTCAGAGGCCTTTGCATGGGCTGTGACTGGAGTCTCAGTGTCACCCCTGCGCCCTAAAGAGTGGCACGCGAAAGCAAGATTCCCTACGCTTGAACTTCTCCAGGCAGGTGGGGCGCCTCACCCAGCCATAAAAGCTAACAGACCCGTGAAGGATTAGCTTAACCCACACTCTGCTCGCCTCCCAACTGAACCTATGCGACCCTAACTGACAAGATCTCTCTCAGGTTAGCGATCTAAGACAGAGGCATGATATTTTTTAGTACCTCTTGTTATGCTATGCACATAGGGGTGGAGGCAACCTCTGATTGGCAGAGCTTGCATACTCAGGGCTATATGTTAAAAAGAGGGATTTGGCAGCTTGTAAGTCCTCCTGCTTTGCAAACAGCGACTAGGGCATCTTCTACCCAGCCAAAACAGGTTACAAAGTGCTAAAAGCCTGAGGAAAGTGGTCCCACAGAGTGCTGAGGCATTCAGGACACGCCTAGAGGCGCATAGAAAGTCACCTTTAAAACAATTGGCTCCCAGCCCCTCCTGATTATACTAGCAGCTCTGACTGATAGAGCCTTACCCAGAGCCCTGTGCTGAGTGGGAATAGAGTGGGGATTTGCCAGCTCTTTGAGCCTCTCACTCTCCAGGCAGAGACAGCAGCAACCCCATAGCAGGATCATCAGGCTGCTAATTCAAGAAGGAAAGACTAGGAGAGAGGCTTCGGGAAAATGGACTCTCTCATTGTCAGAGCCTGCAAATGCTAATGAGCATCAATTGCCAACGAGACTGAAGCCCAATATATGACATTGCCATAGAGACTTATCAACTGCAAACCTCTAATTAAACGTGCTACAGGGGAAGAACCCAGGGTACAGAGTCACCGACCAGGAAAAGGGAGAGAAAATAAAGAGCAAGAAGATAACCTCTCAAAATCAAGAATAATCCAGACTTTATAACCTATCCCATTTTATTATATTTGTTCGTTTGTTTCTGTTACCTTCTTGTCTTGATTATTTTCTTCCTTTTCCAATTAGGGAGTTTAACTCTCTGCTGGTCTTACTCTTTCCTCTCCTTGAACTACACTACCCATAAGTGTTACATCACCCATTATTTTTCCTTTCTTCTTCCTTTCTCTCTATGAGGGTTGCACTCCAAACCCTTAACTCCCTCTCTCTCTCTCTCTCTCTCTCTCTCCTTTTGTTCTTTTTTCTTTTCTTTTTTGTGTGTTTTCCTCTTTCTTTTTTTCTCCCTCTATATTAGTTTCTCCTTTTCTCCTTTACTTTTCCTCTCATTCAATCCTCAATCACGAACAAATTATTTTATTTGGGACTCAAATTTTTCTTTGTGGCACTTTGGGGTTTTTTTACTTCGCTTTTTTAACCCACTAGCAGTGCTCCCAACCCTGACTCTCCATTTTATCTAGCTTTTGCTCCACTAAATACAATAGTAATTTTTAAATATTTATTTCCATTATTCCTGTTTCCCTCTTATTCCTCTCATTATATCTCTTAGTTAACCATCACCTAAAAGCAAATCATTTTATTCTTGACCCAAATTTTTTCCTTTTTTGCATTTTGTGGGTCCATACCCCCTTTTTTGCCCCTTTACCACTTCTCCCCAACTCAAGCCCTCCATTATAGGTTGCTTTTGTTCTATTTAGCACAATATAATTCACAGTTCACCACAAGATTTGCTCAAGAAGGAGAGAGAAGAGGAGTGAAAAAAAGGGAAATAATTATTTTTTTAAACTTTTTATTCTTTATTAATTATCAGTAGTACTATAAAAAAAAATTACCCTCAGATACCATTAAGAAAAAGGAAATTGGGTCCTGGCCGGTTGGCTCAGTGGTAGAGTGTCGGCCTGGCGTGCAGAAGTTCCGGGTTCGATTCCCAGCCAGGGCACACAGGAGGAGCGCCCATCTGCTTCTCCACCCCTCCCCCTCTCCTTCCTCTCTATCTCTCTCTTCCCTTCCCGCAGCGAGGCTCCATTGGAGCAAAGATGGCCCGGGCGCTGGGGATGGCTCCTTGGCCTCTGCCCCAGGTGGTGGAGTGGCTCTGGTCACAACAGAGTGATGCCGCGGAGGGGCAGAGCATCGCCCCCTGGTGGGCGTGCCGGGTGGATCCCGGTTGGGCGCATGCGGGAGTCTGTCTGACTGTCTCTCCCCGTTTCCAGTTTCAGAAAAATACAAAAAAAAAAAAAAAAAGAAAGAAATTGAATACCAAGGATACAAAAGACAGAGAAGTAGCACAGATAGATGAGAAAAAAATCTATGAAGAAAAAATTTAATATATTGGAAACCTTGGAGCTAAATGACAGAGAATTTTAAATAGAAATCCTAAAAATACTCAGAGATACACAAGAAAACACAGGAAGGCAATTTAGGGAGCTAAGAAAACAACTCAACAAACACAAAGAATATATTAGCAAGTAATTGAAACTATAAAAACAAATCAAACAGAGATGAAAAACTCAATTCACAAGCTGAAAAACGAGGTAACAAGCTTAGCTAATAGAACAGGCCAGATAGAAGGTAGAATTAGTGAAAAAGAAGACAAACAACTTGAGGCACAAAAGAGAGAAGAGAGAGATTCAAAAATTTTTTAAAATGAGAAAGCCCTACAGGAATTGTCTGACTCCATCAAAAAAATAACATAAGAATAATAGGTATATCAGAGGGAGAAGAGAGAGAAAATGAAACGGAGAACATATTCAAACAAATAAGAGATGAGAACTTCCCAAGCCTGTGGAAAGAACTAAAGGGTCAAATTCAAGAAGCAAACAGAACTCTGAGTTTTCTTAACCTCAACAAACCTACTCCAAGGAACATCATAATGAAATTGGCACAAACCAATGACAAAGAAAAAATTCTCAAGGTAGCCAGGGAAAAGAAGAATACAACATATAAAGGAAGGCCCATTAGATTATCATCAGATTTCTCAAAAGAAACTTTACAAGCTTGAAGAGAGTGGACCCCAATTTTTTTTTTTTTTCTGAAGCTGGAAACGGGGAAAGACAGTCAGACAGACTCCCGCATGTGCCCGACAGGGATCCACCTGGCACGCCCACCAGGAGGCGATGCTCTGCCCCTCCGGGGCGTTGCTCTGTTGCGACCAGAGCCACTCCAGCGCCTGGGGCAGAAGCCAAGGAGCCATCCCGAGTGCCTGGGCCATCTTTGCTCCAATGGAGCCTCGTTGTAGGAGGGGAAGAGAGAGACAGAGAGGAAGGAGAGGGGGAGGGGCAGAGAAGCAGATGGGCACCTCTCCTGTGTGCCCTGCCTGGGAATCGAACCCGGGACTTCTGCACGCCAGGCCGACGCTCTACCACTGAGCCAACCGGCCAGGGCCGACTCCAATATTTAAAGTCCTGAAAGAGAGGAACTTTCAGCCAAGAATACTATACCCATCAAAGCTATCCTTCAAATACGAAGGAGAAATATAAACATTCACAAATACAGAAAAGATGAAGGAATTTATTATCAGAAAACCCCCACTCCAGGAATTACTAAAGGGGGTTCTCCAACCAGATACAAAGAACGAAACAAAATAAAACCACAAGTAAAAGCTCCACCAAGAATACAATAAAACCAAATTTAAACTGTGACAACAAAAACAAAAAAAAGGGGGAGGAGAGGATGGAAATCAACAGTAGCAAAGGATGATGGAGTACAGAAATACTCAAAAGATAATGCACTACAATGAACAGGGTAGGAACCCTTTTCATTACTTAATGGTAACCACCCTTGAAAAACCCTACCACAGAAGCACATGATTTAAAAAAGATAGTAACAGAGAAAAGAGGTGTGGAATACAAACAAACAATCACAAAAGATAGAAAAAGAAAAGAGAAGAATCAAACAAGACACAAAACTGACAGAAAGCAATGTATAAAATGGCAAAAGGGAACTCACAAGTGTCAATAATTACACTAAATATAACGGGTTAAACTCAGCAATAAAAAGGCACAGAGTAGCAGAATGGATTAAAAAAGAAAATCCAACTGTATGCTGCCTACAAGATACTCATCTAAGCAACAAGGATAAAAATAAATTCAAAGTGAAAGGCTGGAAAACAATATTCTAAGCAAATAACATCCAAAAAAAAAGCAGGCATAGCAATACTCATATCTGATAAGGCTGACTACAAGACAGCAAAAGTACTCAGAGACAAAAATGGTCATTTCATAATGATTAAGGGGACGCTGAATCAAGAAGACATAACAATTCTTAATATATATGCACCAAACCAAGGAGCACCAAAATATATAAGATAGCTACTTATTGACCTAAAAACAAAAACTGACAAAAATTCAATCATACTTGGAGATCTCAATACACCACTGATGGCTCTAAAACGGTCATCCAAACAGAGAATCAATAAAGATATATTGGTTTTAAACAAAACAGTAGAGCACCTGTATATGATAGACATCTATAGGATATTTCATCCCAAAGTGACAGAGTATACATTTTTCTCCAGTGTACATTGATCATTCTCAAGAATTGACCATATGTTGGGCCACAAAAATAACATCAGCAAATTCAGAAAAATCGAAGTTGTAACAAGCATATTTTCTGATCATAAAGCCTTGAAACTAGAATTCAACTGCAAAAAAAGAGAAAAAAAATCCCACAAAAATGTGGAAACTAAACAACATACTTTTAAAAAATGAATGGGTCAAAGAAGAAATAAGCACAGAGATCAAAAGATATATACAGACAAATGAAAGTGACAATACAACATATCAGTATCTCTGGGATGCAGCAAAAGCAGTGATAAGAGGGAAGTTCCTATTACTTTAGGCCTTTATGAACAAACAAGAGGGAGCCCAAGTGAACCACTTAACTTCAAACCTTAAGGAACAGAAAAAGAAGAACAAACACAACCCAAAACCAGCTGAAGAAAAATCAGAGCAGAAATAAATGAAATAAAGTACAGAAAAACTATAGAAAAAATTAATAGAACAAGGAGCTGGTTCTTTGAAAAGATCAACAAAATTGACAAACCCTTGGCAAGACTTACCAAGGAAATAAGAGAAAGGACTCATATGAATAAAATCCAAAATGAAAGAGGAGAAATCACCACGAATATCATAGATATACAAAGAATTATTGTGAAATACTATGAAAAACTATATGCCACCAAATTCAACAATCTAGAAGAAATGGATAAATTCCTAGAACACTACAACCTTCCTAGACTGAGTCAAGAAGAAGCAGAAAGCCTAAACAGACCAAGTAGTAGGGAAGAAATAGAAAAAACTATTAAAAACCTCCCCAAAAATAAAAGTCCAGGCCCAGATGGTTATACTAGTGAATTCTATCAAACATTCAAAGAAGACTTGGTTCCTATTCTACTTAATGTCTTCCAAAAAACTGAAGAAGAAGCAATACTTCCAAACACATTTTATGAGGCCAACATAACCCTCATACCAAAACCGGGCAAGGACAGCACAAAAAAAGAAAACTACAGACCAATATCTCTAATGAATACAGATGCTAAAATACTAAACAAAATACTAGCAAATCGAATACAACAACGTATTAAAAAAATAATACATCATGATCAAGTGCGATTCATCCCAAAATCTCAAAGATGGTTCAATATACATAAAACAGTTAACATAATACATCATATCAACAAAATAAAGAACAAAAACTACATGATCTTATCAATAGATGCAGAAAAGGCATTCGATAAAATACAACACAATTTTATGTTTAAGACTCTCAACAAAATGGTTATAGAAGGAAAATATCTCAACATGTTAAAAGCCATATATGATAAACCATCAGCTAACATCATATTAAATGGCACAAAACAGAGGGCTTTCCCCCTTAAATCAGGAATAAGACAGGGTTGTCCACTCTTATTTAATGTGGTGCTAGAGGTTCTAGCTAGAGCAATCACACAAGACAAAGAAATAAAAGGCACCCAGATGGAAAAGAAGAAGTAAAGGTATCACTTTTTGCAGATGACATAATCCTATACATCGAAAACCCCAAAGAATCTACAAAAAGACTACTAGAAACAATAAGCCAATACAGTAAGGTCGCAGGATACAAAATTAACATACAAAAGTCCATAGCCTTTCTATATGCCAACAATGAAACATTTGAGAATGAACTCAAAAAAATAATCCCCTTCACGATTGCAAGAAAAACAATAAAATACCTAGGAATAAACATAACAAAAAATGTAAAGGACCTATATAACAAAAACTACACATGTAAAGGACCTATATAACAAAAATGTAAAGGACCTATATAACAAAAAAAGACACAATGAGATGGAAAAATATTCTTTGTTCTTGGATAGGAAGAATAAATATAATCAAAATGGCCATATTACCCAAAGCAATATATAAATTTAATGCAATTCCCATCAAAATTCAGATGACATTTTTTAAAGAAATGGAACAAAAAATCATCAGATTTATATGGAACTATGAAAAAACCCAAATAGCCAAAGCAATCCTAAAGAAAAAGAACAAAGCTGGGGGTATTACAATACCTGACTTCAAACTATATTATAGAGCTACGACAATCAAAACAGCATGGTATTGGCAGAAAAATAGACACTCAGTCCAATGGAACAGAAAGTCCAGAAATAAAACCACATATATATGGTCAAATAATTTTTGATAAAGGGGCCAACAACACACAATGGAGAAAAGAAAGCCTCTTCAACAAATGGTGCTGGGAAAACTGGAAAGCTACATGCAAAAGAATAAAACTTGACTACAGTTTGTCCCCTTGTACTAAAATTAATTCAAAATGGATCAAAGACCCAAATATAATACCTGAAACAATAAAGTACATAGAAGAAGACATAGGTTTTAAACTCATGGACCTTGGTTTTAAAGAGCATTTTATGAATTTGACTCCAAAGGCAAGGGAAGTGAAGGCAAAAATAAATGAATGGGAGTACATCAGACTAAGAAGTTTTTGCTCAGCAAGAGAAACTGACAACAAAATAAACAGAGAACTGGCCCTGGCCGGTTGGCTCAGTGCTAGAGCATCGGCCTGGCGTGCAAGGGGTCCCGGGTTCGATTCCCGGCCAGGGCACACAGGAGAAGAGCCCATCTGCTTCTCCACCCCCTCTCCTTCCTCTGTCTCTCTCTTCCCCTCCCGCAGCGAGGCTCCATTGGAGCAAAGATGGTCCGGGCGCTGGGGATGGCTCCTTGGCCTCTGCCCCAGGCACTAGAGTGGCTCTGGTCACAATAGAGCGACGCCCCGGAGGGGCAGAGCATCACCCCCTGGTGGGCGTGCCGGGTGGATCCCGGTCGGGCTCATGCGGGAGTCTGTCTGATTGTCTCTTCCCGTTTCCAGCTTCGGAAAAATACAAAAAAAATAAAAAAATAAAAAAATAAACAGACAAGCAACTAAATGGGAAATGATATGTTCAAACAGCAGCTCAGATAAGGGCCTAATATCCAAAATATACAAAAAACTCATAAAACTCAACAAGAAACAAACAATCCAATAAAAAATTGGGAAGAGGATATGAACAGACACTTCTCCCAGGAAGAAATACAAATGGCCAACAGATATATGAAAAGATGCTCATCTTCATTAGTTATTAGAGAAATACAAATCAAAACTGCAATGAGATACCACCTCACACCTGTTAGATTAGCTATTATCAACAAGACAGGTAATATCAAATGTTGAAAAGGCTGTGGAGAAAAAGGAACCTTCATTCACTGTTGGTGGGAACGTAAAGTAGTACAATCATTATGGAAGAAAGTATGGTGGTTCCTCAAAAAACTGAAAATAGAACTACCTTATGACCCAGCAATCCCTCTACTGGGTATATACCCCCAAAACTCAGAAACATTGATACTTAAGGACACATGCAGCCCCATGTTCATTGCAGCATTGTTCACAGTGGCCAAGACATGGAAACAGCCAAAAGCCCTTCAATAGAAGACTGGATAAAGAAGATGTGGCACATATACACTATGGAATACTACTCAGCCATAAGAAATGATGACATCAGATCATTTACAACAAAATGGTGGGATCTTGATAACATTATATGGAGTGAAATAAGTAAATCAGAAAAAACCAAGAACTGCATTATTCCATACGTAGGTGGGACGTAAAAACGAGACTAAGAGACATTGACAAGGGTGTGGTAGTTAAGGGGGGAGGGAAAGGGGAAGGGGGAGGGGAGGGGCACAAAGAAAACTAGAGAGAAGTTGACAGAGGACAATCAGACTTTGGGTGATGGGTATGCAACATAATTGATCGACAAGATAACCTGGACATGTTTTCTTTGAAAACCTGATTTATTGATGTCACCCTAGTAAAATTTATAAAATAAAATAAAATAACACCTAAATGGGCAGATACTTCTGGGCAGTTCAGATATTAAGCAAATCTGGAGATCAATATCAACTTGGATAGCGTATTTAGGTTCAAAACACTACTCCACAAAAATGTGAACCTCTCAGTCAATAGTCTACTGGTAGCTGACCTTGATTCTTCATAACCAGCAAATAAAGATTATGAAAGCACTAACATTTTTAATAAAACCATGTGTTTGTGAGTGAAGCATAAAGCTAATTGGGCTGATAAAAAAAAACAAAGTGAATAAAGATCTTCTTTTGTTGTCTAAAGACTGCCTTCACAGAGACACACAGTCCCATAAGTGCCACAATAAATTTGAGAAGACCAGTGCCATAAACATTGCGAAATTAGGTTGATAGAGAAAATAGTGAAAAAATTACATATACAATTAATTAAAATCATGAAACTTTGTATTCTCAAGAGGGTCTGCTCTAATTAAGGTAACAAAAGATATAAAAAAGTGTTTAAAAACAGTATTAACTCACACTACAGTGGTAAGGCAACAGAGGAGATGACCCCAGTAAACACTCAGATGAAAAGAAAAAACTCTGGCTGAAGGTGGAGCTGTGTGTTGCTGGTTCAGTAACTCTACAACTGGGTGATTATCACTAATACCATGGGAAAAAATATTCCTGACCACATGTGAGGTGCATTACTAAGAAGACAGAGCACAATTTTACAGTTACATGGGGACTCCTATATGACTGGAACTCTTAAAAGAAACTAATCATTTTTTCCCCAGACAATACAATGAAGAATCCTACTTGGCAAATACATTAAAAGAGAATTAATAAGAAATGGAAGTCAGGACCCATAGCTTGTGAACAGCAGGAGACAGAACTATATGCACTTTCCTTCTGGACTCTAGAACAACACTGACTGCTACAGCATACATCAGTTCCTGCTCACCACATTGATGCTGCTGGAATTGTTCAATTCAGAAGCTCACACCCCACCAAAAAATTTAGTGATTTCCGAAACAGTAGGATCCTGCTTGTGAAAAGCAAGCTTTGTAATTATCAAGTTAGAAGTCCCTTTCTTGCAGCTAAAACTGCTTATGCAGACAAAGCCTCAACATAAAATAATCATTTTCAGAATATGCTGGACAAAGGGGAGGAAGCATATGGCAATCAGCTTTCATTCTCTTTGCAGCCTTGGTATTCACCGTCAGACCACTATTTAAGGGCGACTCAGACCTTTCCAGGAAGAACAGGTTGTTTTTATTCATTAGTGTTCAATTTTCTCCCCAACTCTCTCCAAAACACCAAACTCAGAAAAACAATGGGAAACACCTATTTGACAAAGAATAGACATTTCTCTAAGCAGCAGGTTCTCATCTGTGCCTACTGGGTCCCATGGACAGACGTCTAAACCACTGTGGCTCCAAGCATCCTTAAAACAGTATATTTTAACTCCTGGTCCACAGACTGCTGCCGGTCCACCAGAAACTTCATGCCAGTCTGCAAAAGAGTTAACCACCCTGATGTTGTACAAAAAATACAGAAAGAACAATATTTGTCAAATTCGCTTATGCTCAGGTGATTTCTGCCTTCAGTCCATGAAATAATGCGTCTATTTTCACCAGTCCCCAAGCATAAAAGGTTGAAAATCACTGACTTAACATACTGTACTTACAATGTCCTTCTGAATGTTTTACAAGAGGTCCAACTAGAGCTGTCTCCCTTTGTTTGGGTCAAGTCCCAAAGAAAAGCAAATTGCAAGACAACTAAGAGAAATCCAACTACTCCATTGCCTATTCGAATTCTTATCAAAGTTAATAGTGTGTAAAACTTAATACATTTTTCTTAGCCTGAAGTCCTCACTTGCCCAAGATGTCCTGAGCCCCCATGGGCATGCATACTCCTTCTGAGACTGGGGAAATCACTGGTACCTTCAGCTAACCCTGCCCTGCAAGCCTTGAAGACTGTGCTCTGAAAGTGGGGTTGATTCTGACCCTCTTAAGACTTGCTCAGGCAGAAGCTCCAGGCCCTGCAGAGGACATTTGATTATGAAATTGATCTGCCTACTCCACTTCTCCACCAGTGACTACTGGGCTTTCAGATTTCACATGTGCTAACTTGAAGTTCAGGATCTTTGTTCAGTCTTGACCTTGGTAGAATGTGGTCTTTAACACCTATGGGCATCCTTCAAGTACTCTGGGCAAAATAAAACCTGGGTATCATACCCAGCTCCTCCTTTTTCTATCCTAGTCTGCACCTTCACAACTGATCCAGAAGCTGACAACTTCCAGCCAGTTCCACCTGCTACTGCTCACCCAAGCTGCCAGCATCTCTCCCAAGGATTGTTGCAAGTGTCTCCTACTTTGACTTGCTGACCCACCTTCCCCTCCTCAGGACTGTTACCAACACAGCAGCCAGTGATCTCATTAAAATATAAGTCAGTTCATGCCACTCTCTGTAAAACCCCTCTATGGCATCCTTCCCCATTCAGAGGAAAAGCCAAAGACCTGAAAAAGAGTCTTCAAGGCTGAACACATCTCGCTGCTTCCAATTACATCCCTGATCACAGCTCCTACTTCTTTCAGCATTGATCCCGGATAGGAGCCAAACAGGACATCCACCCTGTTGTCCCTAGAACATATCAAACACTTTTCTGCTGTCCTATCTAAGGTAACAAGTAACCCCTTCATCTTGAATCTTGAATCCCATGTCCCTTTTTCAATTAGACCAGCTCTGCCACTCATCCCTCATCCTGATGTAATTTCTTCCTCTTTTTATTTTTTCCTCCATAGCACTCACCTTCTAAAATGCTATATGGTTATTTGTTTTGTATAGTGTCTATTGTCTGTTCACGGCATCCACTGGAATGCCAACTACAGAAAGACAGGGGTGCATCTCTGACATGCATGGCTATACACACACAGGTCAATGACTACTCTCAGATACAGACAACAACGTCATCTCAGTTTCATACAGAGACGTTTTAAATATCTTTACTGAGACATAACATATATGCTTAAATTTAACCATGTCAAGGCTACAATGGAATGTTCTTTAGTGAATTTATAGAGTTGTACACTTATCACAGTTCAGGTTCAGAACATTTCCATTATACCAACTAGTCCAGAGAGCGATTTTTAACTAGAAATGAACCTACATCTCCTTCCTTGTTGTACAATGCACTCAAACTTCTAAAACATCTTTTCTGAAGAACTTGTTCATAGGCCACTGTTAGTAATGAATCTGTGATTTCCTTTCATTTCTATATACACATTCTTTAGTTTATGCACAGTACTCAGCACTGGGAGAGCAATGGAAATGAGATGAGTGAGATTTGAATCCTGTTGTTTTACCAGAAACACTGGGGAACAAACATACACAGGAAATCCACTTACAAATAGTCTTTCCTAGCACTACCTCTACCAAATAGGGAAAAGATTTTGTCCACTGAATGGCTTGATATAGTCTCAATGGGACCAGGTTCTTTAATTGCTTCTCAAATATGCCCAGCTGTGTCCTTCCATGGTTTGAGTCTACAAATAACAAACAGAACTTGTGGAAATTAAGTGCCCCTCGAAACTACCATTCACTAATATTCGGAACACTCTTTGACACTAATGAACTAGCAAAAAAAAAACAGAGTATAAATAAAAAGTGAATCAACCTCTCACTGTTAACCTTAGTTTTAGAAGGTTTCAGGAAACTTAGAGAAAGTGGCAGGTAGAACTTCCCAACTATGTGTTAACATGGCTTAAATTCCTTCATTGGGTGTTTCTTTCCTAACTTGCCATTGTACATTTACTACATTCAAAGCCAAGAGGTCAATATGACTTTAAGATGAAGAACCAAATCCTATAATTTTCAATGAAAATTCAAGATAAATTCTGAACATCCAGCTTAAAATCACAGCTAAGGCACCACTACTAGTCTGCCTTAACCATGAATTATTTCTAAAAACTTCTTGTAATCCTAAAGGTATTATTTTTCCCTTACAAATTTATGGATAATTTTTGCACACTAACACATAGATTCTCAAAGCCAAACACACATTGGTTATCTGTCCTGTCAAGTATTTATGATTTGCAAAGTTATTAAATTAGCTTCCAAAAGTTGCAAGCTATAAAACCAAATTTTAAAATAAGGCTACTGTATTCTTTAGGACACATTACATATTTCTCCCTATTTTTTGCATTTCTATGATAATTTTTTTTTTTAAAAAAAAGAAAGAATAACTCCTTAAGAATGATCTTCTTCTTAACACCAGACAGAAATCAGGAGATGAAAACTGAGTTCAGGAGATAACAACTGAGTTAAAAGTCATTTTTTCCTTTTCCTCATGAGAGATGGAATTTCTCAATGCCATTTGAAAGGCACCCAGATACTCTGTGCTACTGAAACAAATGAACTTGAATTGACATTATTAACACAAACAACCAGAAGAAACACCTCATAGATTTCCAAAAAATGGCATTTCATTAAATTGCTTAAGAATATTTATGACTGAAGTCAAAAGAACAATTATCCATGCTCAAAGGAAATAATGGGAATCTATAGCTGGAGACAGACCTGACTCAAAATGACCTCAAACTTATTTTCTACAGTAATCTTAAAAACAGCTTCACAGATTTCATATTAAGTTGCACATGCATGTAAATAAATCTGTCCCACTTACAGCACTCACAAAGCGCCTAGGCGTGTCCCACCTCCCACTCCACTTCCCAAGGGGGAATAATGTAACCCTCATCTCTCCGGCCCCATTGCAGCCATGAGGCATGCTGGGCCGTGTGGTTTCACTGGCCAGGTTGGCTGTGTGGAATGAAGGATGTCACACGTTTTAGTCCCGAATGGTCAGATGTTCTCACCAGGGTCTACAAATCACATGCAAAATGGGAATAAATGAAGGACACTGAGTATTCAATGTATGATACAAAAATCATTCTAAAAAGTAGAATTTGGAAAGCCCAGACCCACCTCTTCTCCTCAAATTATTCCCTAAGAGCCCTCCAATAACCAACCTGCCCACATCCTGCCCTCCTAAAGGAAGCCTTCCCCATCTCCAATATGTTCCCTAAGAAAATTTATATCACATAATTCAGGACTGGATTACTATGTGCCAACTGTTATTTTTATTTCATGTATTTAATTAATATTCTCCAAGAAGAATAATTAATTCCTTATAAAATACTGATAAAATCCTTTACCACTCCTATTATGTATTCAGTGATGCAAATATTCATTCGCGGCTTTTACAGGGTTCACTTTCACCGAGCCCCACATTCAGTATATATTGCAACACGGCTGAGGGACAAGGCTCCTTGCCCCAGGAGACAGCACATTCTTGTACGTGTGACTACTGCCGCTCATGCTATGGCTGCAGCTGCCTACCTTTAATGAACTGTTCATTGAACCAATCGATCTATACAACATTACATTTTACTCCTCATCCTATCCTTTGTCAAATATAGTATTACATTTCCATCATATAGTGTGGAAATCAATGGATAAAAGAGTTAAGTCATCTGGAAATTTGAAACTCATTTGTACTCTTACTCATACATGACATAAACTTTACTGTAAAATGTGTGGAGATAAACTTCCTGTCTTAGAACTTAAGATTTTAAATAAAGGTGAGCAACGAGGCTAATCATCCTACAAATGTTCTAGAAGTTGGATCAACTATGTTAACATATTTTCTTCATATAACCTCCTAAAAATAGCATCATCAATCTTAGAAGTATCACCACAATCATCATCACCCATCACACCCTCCTTCACCTCCCATTTAACAAATGGGGAAAGTTCAGCTGAAAGGGATTACATGAATTTTCCATGTTCAGAATCTATGTCAAATAGATCTTTCCACAAATGAAACTACCAGCAATCAGAGGACAAGGATAGTACTCCCAGACAATAGCAAAGACTCTACAATTTACACACCTATTTTGGGGAGAATTCTCACAATAGGTATAAATGTATAAACAATGTTCATATAAAAACACAAGTGAGTCTATATGTGATCCTCAGAAACTGAGTGAAGGCAAAGAGTAAAGCACAGATAAGCTTCCTATCCTGTCCTTAATGCCGGAAAGGAAGGACAAGCTGCCCCTCTCACAACAAGAGGGTTCATGTGTGGGGCAGAATACAACATAGCTCTGAGAACATAGTTGTAAAGATCATGCAAGAAGAAAAACAATTATGAAATGCAGAAAAAGCAGGATATGAAGTTAAAACTCCACCATGATTATAAAAACAACCATAACCAGAAAAGGCTGTTGATAATATTCTTTACATTTAAGGATCCAAATAATTTTTTTTAGACAAATGTAGAATTTGCTCATGTTCAGAATGGCATCAACCATTTAGTTTAATGTCAGAAGCAATTATTTCATGGAAACATAAGATATCATTGTGATGACTTCCTCTTTATTCGTATTCAACTATAATAAGGTATGCTTGATCTATTTTAACATCTGTAGTACCTACTTCTGCCTTCCTATGGAAGACCAAGATCTTATGCCTAAAGTTAGTCAAATACCTTTTTTTTTTGTCAGCCAGAGAGACAGAGAGAGGGATAGATAGGGACAGATAGGAAAGGAGAGAGATGAGAAGCATCAATTATAATATTTGTTGCAGCATCTTAGTTGTTCATTGATTGCTTTCGCATATGTGCTTGACCAGGGGGCTTCAGCCAAGCCAGTGACCCCTTACTCAAGCCAGTGACCTTAGGCTTCAAGCCAACTACCTTGGGCTTTAAGCCAGCAACATTTGGGCTCAAGCCAGTGACCATGGGGTCATGTCTATGATCCCACGCTCAAGCCAGCGACCCCGCACTCAAGCTGGTGAGCCTACGCTCATGCCAGAGAAGCCCACACTCAAGGCGGCAACCTCAGGGTTTTGAACCTGAGTCCTCCGCATCCCAGGCCAACACTCCATCTACTGTGGCACCACCTGGTCAGGTGATACCATTTTTATTATTACATAAAATACTTGTTTTACATGTTCACTAGAGAAAACCAAAGTTATTTGTGTGTATTCACAAAACACAACCTTTATATGTACATCTTTAAAAACATCCACTCACTTTTACCCCGGAATTACACTTTAAGGAATGTTTTCCTACAGCAAGTCAGAGATAGACATAGCTATCTTAACCAACATGGAAAGCATTTGTTTAATTTAAATAAATTAATATTCAGTGTTCAGTGACAGTCATGTGCCTAAATCTGGGAGAATGTCATTCATTTCTGATCAGATGGCCATGATTATCCATTACTGTCATTGGCCCTTTTCTGCTTCTAATTATACACCTTCTCTTCCCAATGAGAAAATGAATTTACACATCTAGAATGCAGCTAGTGTAAGACCAAGGGTTTTGATGCATTACTAACATTTGAGATGAGGCTTGAGACCATTCCTATGGTAGGCTAATATTTATTCTTACTTCTGACAAACAAAACAGAGATCAGGGAGTTGAAAAAGTTAAGATGAATTGAAGGTCTTGCTGATAAAATGAATAATAATAATTGTTTTCTAATGGAGGTTTTTAATACTCCATTCCACCTAGTTTGTTAAAAAGGCTTTCTAGGTTCAATATGAGAGATCAAATTAGAAGCCCACTGACACCTGCACAGGCCTTGTGTCTGGTGTCACAATGGTCAGGTCCGGGTTCTGGTCCAGGCTCTGGGTCACATATTCAAATTACAGCATAAAAGTCACTGTTTTAAGGAATTGGTTTTTGCTCCTCATTCCATGTCAGTTTACTTTGTCATAAGCTTCACACAATCCACTTTGCTTTCCTTTGGGACCACTAATCTTAGTTTAATTCATTTGCTTCAAAGAATTTAAGCCTATGTTGTTTTTGACAATTCATCTTTTCCACCAGCCCAAGAATAAGTTTCATGGCAGCTGCAACAAATAGGTAGGAGAGAACTTTGGACCCCACCTAAATGAACACGTAAGCTGCGTAAAAGCAAAGTGCCTGCTACACCAATGTTGCTGCAAGAATAATCCCAATAATGCCAACTTGCACCCAGACTGTAGTGGCTGAATCTTTATAGAAATTCTAGAGCTCACCTGTCTGCTTTGCTCTCTATTATTCCCACAGGATATAGCAAAAGTAGCTGGCACATAACAGCACCCAGTAAATCTTTCTTGAGTGGGAATAAAATTAATAAATGAATGAGAACTAAGTGCTTCTATACATCTTAATACATGTTGTCCACATGGAGGTGATGTGGCATTAGAAATTCTGAACCCCTGTCAGACAATTCCACTGGCACCACTGTAAGTCAACTTCATATCAGCACACCTACCTAAAACAGTGGTGTGATTCAAGGCTAAATTTCCCATCAGAACAAAGCAATACTGGCCCTCTTGACATCCCCATTACCTACTGATCAGGATGACTCATTAACAACCCAATCTCAGGTATTTTAAGTAATGTCCTGTCTTCCTTTTGCTGCTGGCTGCCTGTTTGTGGTGCTGCCTGCTGTGCACACGAGTAATTAACTTGCAATGCTCCACTAGCTCTGACACATTCCATGGCATCGAAAAATTCACAAGCTGGTAGTTAAGCATGCAAGCCACTTCCCCAGTTAAACTCGATAACCAAATATCACATGTAAGTGTCAGTCAATATGGAAGACCTTGTTGATACACAAGTCACATGTCAGGTGCGGAGCCATGGTGACTACAGTTAAATCCGACTCCTTTGAACTCCATTAATTTGGATGCTGTGGTAATGCAGACAGAACAAGAACAAAGGCTTCCTTCGTGCTGTGGAAAACAGCTTCCATGGAGAGTCCTGAAAATAAAGCTGTATGGGTCAGGTCTGACTAGATGACAAGCTCAATAAAGAACGACACCATACATACATAGCTCGGTGATAAAAATCATGAATTCTAGAACCTGACCACTGACTCTCGCCTTTGTTACATGGTAGATAAGCAACCTCGGGCAAATTACCCAAACTCTCTGTACTTCAGTTTCCTTGTGGGTACAAAAGGGATTGTAACATTATCTCAACGAAGCCCTGCAAATAGTGAGTACACTACATATTACATGTTAGCTATAAGTAGTCTGAACATTAGTATATCCCAATACTGAACACACCATAGGCCCATGACAGGACTGACTGAACATACCTAAAACTTTATTTCTGCAGGTATTTGAGGTGGAGAAACACTTACAAATAACTCGGACATTCTATATTCATGAATATGGGCAGCTCCTAAAAGCTCAACTTAATTTAACATTGTACTTATCCCTGGTTCTTTCCTATCTACACAACTATTTCATTTTTGTAGGATTAAAAAAGAAAAGAAAAGAAACTGAGTAATTCAGAGAGACATTTAGCTAGACTGCATTTGGTTCTATAATTCTAGGTCAATGAGACAATATGTGATCAAATGACAATAGTGAGTTGGAATGACCCAGCTACCCACCAAAAGGGCTTTGGAAAGCAGAGAGAACAAAACCCGAAGCTCAGGCTGAGCCACACATACAATTCTGTGATGCAACAAGGATGGATAGAGAGCTACGAGAAAGAGTAGAAAGGGTCTGAAGTAACAAAGAAAGAGGAGATAGATGCACATAAGTATGGACTTCCTGGCTCATGGGCACCCAGAGAACACTGAGCAGGTCCTATCCCATTCCCTTGTAGTAATGAGAATTCAACAACGCTGACCATGAAGGTCCGATCTTCAACTCACATTCTGCAGTGGCAGAGGTGGTGGGGATGCGTGGTTCACTCACAACCCCACAGTAAATGGATGCAGGTACAATGCTGCCCAGGACTGGACACCATCGCAGGAACCATCCCCCAAATCCCACAAATGTACAAGAAAAGCCCTCTCTATGACATTTGTCACCTTATCCGCTACTTTACGTCTCAATGGAGATTTCTGTTTAATTTCATTCTCTTCAAGTCATGGTTTCTGTTACACAGTCATCTTGCCAATATCTTTGGGAAAGTCTCCAAACCATTTTACTGATTATAGAATAATACTGTTCTCTCCCATCAACTTAGTTTTACATTCTTGAAAAGATAACACATTAACAGCTGTAGTCTACACCTTCTGAAACTGATTACACATGATAGTTGTGAATCTAATTATACTAATAAAGTTTGTTTTCCAGCTAGTTCCTGGATGCATTAATTGAGCTACTGATACTAAAGTACCAGATAGAATGCTATAAGTGAAATCACAACACTCATTTATTTATGTGCTTGTTTACTGTCTCTTCTCTCCATCACCATAAACACATGGATCTTGTCTAAGTGGTTCTATGGGTTTTCCCAGCTTCTAGACTAGTTCCTCATACATATATTAGGCACTATAAAAGCTAACTAAAAGTGATTCACATCACTTATTATGATTTGATAAGATTAATAATTTTATATAATTTATTACATACACATAAATATATAGTTAAATAAATCACATTAACAAATAAGTTCACCAATTTTTACTATATTCCAAAAGTCTGTATTTATTCTCAGAAAAGCTTGAAGAATTTTATTTTGACTATGAAAAACGAACCTTGAAGAACAAGTACCCTTTATACACACCACCCAACTTTCACCATTTGAGTTAGGTTGTATTAGACCCATTTCACAGATAAGAAAAACTGTGCTCAGAGAGGTTAAAGACATTCATTCAGGACACTCAGTTTCCAGAGCCAAAATGAGGTTTTGCAACCAGGTGCCCCTGATTCTGAAACTGCAACCAGGCCCTGCCCAGTTGGTTCAGCAGCAGAGCATCGGCCAGGTGTATGGACATCTGGGGTTTGACTTCCTGTCAGGGCACACAGAAGAAGCTACCATCTATTTCTTCACCCCTCCACTTCTCCCTTCTTTCTCTCTATCTCTCTGTTCTCCTGCAGCCATGGCTCAGTTTCAACAATTTGGCCCTGGGCACTGATGATGGCACCATGGCCTGCTTCAGGCGCAAATATAGCTTGGCTGTTGAGCAACAGAGCAACGGCCCCATAGGGGTAGAGCATCACTCGGTAGGGAGCTTGCCAGGTGGATCCCAGTTGGGGTGCATGCAGGAGTCTGTCACTCTGTCTCCTTGTTCTCACTTAAGAAAAATAATAAACTGCAACCAGTTCTCGAGTATATTTAGAAAGAGCTGATTCCCGTATATATTAAGGGATAAAATAATACATTCCTTTTAAACAGCCTATTATCCAGATCTTGTCTTGAGAGTCAACACAGCTGTCATCAGTTGGCCATTATGTTAAACATACTCTGAGAGCAATATCCATCTCTAAGTGTATTTCTCACCCAGGCTTACAGAAGCTTAGGGGATTGAAAAGCTTAAGGTATCAGATCTACTTGAGGCAGAACACACATCAACACACATACAACCCAACCCTAAAATCCACATCCGTCCTGGACAAAAATTTCCCCAGGTACCAGGTAAGGGCCGGGACTGTGGACAATTTAAAAGCACAAGCTCTGTCCAATGTTGCTCCTCAAACTCTAGCTCCAGGAGCATCTCCAGCAGCGACTGGTAGAGGCCTCCTCCCCAGCCTCAGAGGTTCCCATTCCGAAGCCTGGAGGTGGAACTGGATCTCTGTATGTCTCTAAGGTGATGCTGATACCGCCGGTTCAGAGTTCAAGCAAGGCTGGATTTTCCCATTCTTTTCTTATTCTTATACTACTATATAATTCAAATAAATCAAGACCAGTAAATCCGCCTGACCGGGCAGTGCGCAGTGGATAGAGCGTCGGACTGGGATGCAGAGGACCCAGGTTCGAGACCCTGAGGTCGCCAGCTTGGACCCAAGGTTGCTGGCTCGAGCAAGGGGTTACTCGGTCTACTGAAGGCCTGCGGTCAAGGCACATATTAGAAAGCAATCAATGAACAATTAAGGTGTCGCAATGCGCAACGAAAAACTAATGATTGATGCCTCTCATTTCTCCGTTCCTATCTGTCCCTGTCTATCCATCTCTCTGACTCTCTCTCTGTCTCTGTAAAAAAAAAAAAAAAAAAAAAAGGTAAAGACCAGTAAGTCCAACCTTTATAATTAAGGGGCTGAAACAAAGCATTAAGCCATATTTTTCCCAAGGAAAAAGAGCCCAATCTGAGGTGGGCTATACAGTGAAGTAAAATGGCTTATTTTAGCTGAAATTAGTGAAGCACAGGTTAGCATATTAAGATATTCCTATGTACCTCAACTATAAGGTAGCCACATTGCCAAGGGAAGTTGTGCGCATGCCTGTCTCCACACTCAACCCCTAATGATCTCATCAAGAAACAATTAGGGCCTGACTGGGTGGTGGCACAGTGGATAGAGCATCGGATTGGGATGCCAAGGACCCAGGCTCAAGACCTCAAGGTCACCAGCTTGAGCGCAGGCTCATCTGGTTTGAGCAAAGCTCATCAGCTTGGACCCAAGGTCGCTGGCTTGAACAAGGGGTTCTCGCTCTGCTGTAGTCCCACGGTCAAGGCACATATGAGAAAGCAATCAGTGAACAACTAAGGTGTAGCAACGAAAAACTGATAATTGATGCTTCTCATCTCTCTCCGTTCCTGTCTGTCTGTCCCTATCTCTCTCTCTGTCTCTGTAAAAAAAAAAAAAGAAAGAAACAATTAGGAAAGCTAAATTTAAAGAAATAAACAATAAATGAACACATGTTTATAGATGTTTATCTTGCCCAAGATAATGTGAATAAGTAACACACTCTGACCTCCTTCCAGGTCACACCTGTGACACGTTTAAGGGTCTCCGGGAGAGATTATGATAAAGTGGATGGTGACGGCAAACTATGCATTGCTTAACTGTCTGTTTGGCTTTGTGTTGAGAATACATATCATCCTAATGAATCCTTGCTAGATCCCTGTGTAGACAATACTATTATGCCTACTGTACAAATGAGAAATGGAAACTAATGGATTACCTTGCCAAAGATAAGTCAGGCACATCTTGTTTTCATTGTGCTTTGCTTTAATGCACTTCACATATGTTGCATTTCCTCCAGATTGAAGGCAAGATCCTCCACCTGCTGGTTTGCGACTCACTTGACTGCAATAGTCTGGAAGTGAACCCATAATATCTCTGAGGTGTGCTGGTTGAGCTGTCCAGTTAAAGGGCTGGAGTCTGAACCCAATCTCTGGTGTGCAAACTTTTACCCCTACCATTATTTTCCCTTAATTGTAGAAGTTTCCAAAGCTGGGCACCTGACTATAAGGAACACTAGTGGGAACACAGGGATCTGTGACTATAAAGCTGTTTTTACTACCAAGTAACAAGCTAAAACCCATCTTGTCCTTTGATCCAGAAGCAAAGAACAAAATTGCCAACCTTGCTCATAAAAACAAACAACAGAAAACCAAGCTCATCACATCTATACAATTAGTTCTGCAACTGGGAAGAAAAAAAAAAAAAAAGACTACCCTCAGTTGTCAAGCAGAGTCTATCAGAGTCTACCATACTTCTTGTTCCTGAGACAGATCTCACTGATCTGTGTAACTTAGACTTTATCTCTATAGTTGACTTTATAACTTAAGTTTATGACTTGATCAAATGATGCAGAAAAACAACCCCAAAAGCTAAATGATGATACACATATTATGCACATTACAGAGTGCTATGCTCATGGCAGGGCAGCTGACTACACAAACAGGTCATTTATCACTCGGATACAGATGGCCTGACACAAGGTTCAGTCTCAGTCATTCAAGAAGAGTCTGTATCACACTTCTGGGAGATGTCTGACAGCAGTACAATTGCATGTTAAAGAGACATTTACAGGCTCCCACTGTATACCACACTGGGATCCAAGGTGAATAAAGCAGAGATGGCCAAAACCTTGGGGAGCTTTGCATTCTAGTGAAATAGAAAGGCATTAAAATGTAAACAAGAGCAAATGGATGCAATTTCACCTTGTGAAAAAGAAAATGAAATAACTACATGTGAAGTACAACAATCAGGGGGATTCTATAAAATATAGGGTCTCCTGAGGAGGAGACATTTTAAGCAGAGCCCTGATGGAAACAAAAGGTGAGGGAGGGTCATTCAGACACAGGGAACAGCAGAGACAAAAGCTGTCGTGTAAAAGGCAAGCGAAAGAATAGCACAGAAAGTAGGGGAGCTGGGCAGGGCTCAACCCAAGTAAAAGTGAAGTGAATGGAATGCATGATTCTCTAAAAACTTCAAAGAAGAGAAAATCAGTCCGGGCTCTCCTGGTCGAGGAAGAGAAGAGATCTATAGACAGAGACCGACTGACCAGACGCTGGGACCGTGGTACAGCGCCATCAGCCCATGAGAGACACAGGGTGAAGCAGCAGAGTGGGGTTTTCAGAGCTTTCCCATAATGGTCCCTTTCCAGGCTGGAGTCCTGACTGATGTACTTCTGTGGGGAAGCAGCTGTGTTAGGCTTGCTTGCTCGTTTAACAGGCTGCAAGCACTTTGCCTGAATGGTGCATGAGCACATGGCAGCGCCATGTGTGTATGGCCCATGTAAGGCTATGGGTGCTTACACTCAGGGGAATTACAGATGGTGGACTGCCTGCCTGCTGCTGTGAGGGGCCATTTTTGCTGTTTCTTCACCTGAGAAGCAATTTTCCCTGCCTGTGTGCTTGTCTGCTATTGCGAGACTATTAAAACGGGAATGGTCCAATGATGTCTGGCTCCGTAGTTTCTCTACCATCTGCCCGAAACCAACGTGGACCCGCCTGTCATCAGCCACCGGCGTTACAACTTCCCAGCCTTGAGTCTTAGAGACATGCCTGTATTCTCCAAATAAATAAATCCCTGTCTTTGCCTAAAGAATACTTGTGTGTATTTCCACTTAAACCCAATAATTCTTGACTGGTAGAATGAGGGTTCCGAGTGTATTCAGTCTAGAACAGTGGTTCTCAGCCTTTCTAATGCTGTGACCCCGCAATACAGTTCCTCATGTTGAGGTGACCTCAAACCAAAAAATAATTTTGGTGGCTACTTCATAACTGTAATTTTGCTACAGTTATGATTCGAAATGTAAATACCTGATATGCATTATGTATTTTCCGATGGCTTTAGGCAATCCCACCGGGGTCGCAACCCACAGATTGAGAACCGCTGGTCTAGAAATTTGACTATCTCCAATTTAACAAGTAATTATTAAGTGCAAATTTTGTGTTCTGCAGAGCAAAGCAAAGATGAGTAAGACTCACTTCTTGTCTCTGAAGACTTTACAGAAAACCATTAAAGCAACTTTTGCAAGGTGGGCTCATAAAGAAAACAACAAATGAAACCTGTAACTGTGGAAGAATTCTAAAAAGGGTGATGAGTTTGAACTAAGAGAATCAAGGATGACTTCTGGCAGAGGCAGAACACAAGAACACTTGACCCTCAACTGTCGTCAGATACAGGCAATATCGCTATGTTGCTATATTTTACCTGATTTCAGAAAATTACTTAAATATCTGTAGCCAGCCCAAGGACATGCAGAAATAAAATAATAAGTTTGCAACAGTTTGCTTGGAGAAATGGAAAGTGTATCCAACAAACCAGTAAGACACATAAACCTCATTAGGGTAAATCCTCCAAGTCCCGTACAGTACGGAAAGGAAAGTGCAAGAGTCACAGATTATTACTGGTTACAGACATCTGCTTTCAGATTAAGAAAAGGGTGGCCTCATCACTGAAGTGCCATTGTTTCAACCCAAAGACCCTAGCTGAGGCTTTCAGGTGAGCTGATTCAATAGTGCAAAACTGGCTGCTGAAGAGCCAACTAAAACGGAGTTGCAAGAAAATAGGGGCTCTTCACTAACAAATGCGAAGGAAAAACACTCCAACAGCCTACAGAGGCAAGGTGAACTTCTTTTGACCAGTCACTCCAGGAATGTGTAGAATCCATTTCTTCCACTTTCAGAGAAAGAACCTACAGAGTGACACTTGCAAGAAGGGAGGAGAACAAGGCATCAGGTTGCAAGCCTAATTACATAATTGTTGCCAGGAATGGCAAAGAATTGGCAATTACATACACCAGAGACCAATGTTTAGTGATTACATGTTTGCACGCTCTCCATAAAAAAAGCGGCATCCCAGTCAATAAATCTGTGGAGTGCATCATACAGCACAGTGCCTCATTCACTTAGAACCGCACAGCAGTTCAGATGAGCAGAGCAGATTGCAAGTGAGAAAGAAATATTGATCACCATGAATAATTTTTACTAAAAAGCATATAAAAACTGAATTTTATATTTCAAAATAATTTATTCACTGTGGTCTCACTGTTTTCCATTTCTGTTTATAAATATTTACGATGCACTACCTTAATAAAATAATCATTATTCAGTGTTCACAGTAAAGAGAAAGACATTGGAGACTGACTGTGAGCATGTCTCTGCTAACCTGTGACAATATTTTAATTTAGCATTAATTCTCAACTCTTCTCAGTTAAACATACATGGCTTTATTTGCTCTGTGTTACAGGTGATATTTATAAACAAACAACATGCATCGTAATTTCTTTTTGTAGTGATTTAGTGATACAAGGGACAGACTTCAAGTTAATATTAATGTGGAATATAAACAAGTTTTCAACACAACTTCCTTAAACAAGTCAACAGAATGAAAAAAGAAAATCATAGGGCTGGGTATGACAGGAAGCAATTTCATTAATGAATACTTAAAAGGAATGAGACACACACTAAGGTACTATGGGAGAACAAAGATACTTACAAAGCCAATAACTAAAATCTCCTCCTGGGTGTCCCATAACCAGTCCAATCAGAAAGGTCGCTATCGAAATGCCTCTGAAAATAGAGGCACGCAATTATATCCTTCTATTGTGGACAAGTAAAAAATCTCACCATATTGATATGGAAGTGTTAGTATGATCTTTCATTTTAACATATCAACAGAATTCCCTCTTGCTTCCCTTCATCCTCCTCAGCTTATTAGCTTTCGGTTCCCCAACACTCAGCCTCTAGATTCAGTATCTGGTATATTCACTGAGTTGAACACAATTTTAGACTAGGCATTGGTAAATAATCAATCTATCTGGTATCTCTAAACTAACGAGTCTATGAACTATAAGGTCTTTATTAATAATGTTTTCAATAAATAGTGATGCTGACTGGCAATAACAGTGAATCTGACCAAAAGTTGCAATAAGAAGGTTCTGAAATGATTTTGCATATAGCTGACATATTAGTATCAATAACTGTGTCTTCTGTTACTTTCTTTCCCTGAAGAATAAATGTGTCTGTATGCAAGGAGCATGTGCATATGTGTAAGAGGGCTGAGTGTTATGGTAATACATGCAATATAAATTAAGAGAAGAAAAATATAAAATAATTCCTCCAGGCACTGTTTGGAGGGTAGGAATCCCACGTCTCTTGAAATGAAGACATACAAGCTAACTTTAAGAAAATTTCTTCTTTTAATATATTTCATTCCCACACATGCTCTCTCAGGTTAAACAAAGGGGTTGGTATTTTCTCCTTTCCCCAAAAGCAATGAACTTGGCAACCCTTTCTCTGAAATTGAAATTCTGTTCTTAATTGAGCCTAACATATTATGCTGTGTTACCAATTTTAGCAGTAAAGAAAAAAATAAAAATTCTGTGACACTCCATAGTGATATAAAACAAAGCATTTTTATTTTATTTCTGGAAATAGTAAAATCATCTTTGTTAAAGGACAGCTGTCTCAAGCACACTTAGATATGTGTGTGCCTGGGAATGCTATTATTTCAGTGAAACTGAAACATCATATAAATCATTGACTCCCCAGAATAACACAGTATGTTAGTCACCAAGCACATTCCCTGCCAAAGAAAATTAAAGACAAGAATATGTTTAATAATGGGTAACTGTAGGGAAACTTGACATTTAGTTATAATTGAGCAGGCAGATTTCTAGCCAGATACCTACCTATGCTGCTCAGATTCCAAATGTGCACATCAATATATTTAAGCCAGAGTTGTATTTTTAAGCCATTTTATTCCTGGAGCCTAATTCACATACATTTATGTAGATGTTCATGAATTTTCCTAAGTCTAAAATGAAACATCATAATATTAATGTTATAAATATTATTTTAAAATTAAAAAACAGTGTGAACATTAACATCATCATTAGCTAACGGTTTTTATCTTCCCTTGGGAAAATAAAAGCATTAAAATTCAATTTATATTAAACATTTACTTCTCATAAAAAAATGTTCATTAGCGTTTTGGGTTGTTGTTTTTTTTCCCCCCAAAGTGAGAAACAGAAAGGCAGACACACAGACTCTCGCATGCACCAGACCAGATCCAGCAGACATGCCCACCAGGGGGCGATGCTCTGCCCATCTGGGGTGTTGCTCTTTTGCAACTGCAGCGGTTCCAGTGCCTGAGGTGGAGGCCATGGAGCTGTCATCAGTGCCCAGAGCCAATTTTTGCTCCAATGCTCCAATGGAGCCTTGGCTGCGGGAGGGGAAGAGAGAGAGAGAGAGAGAGAAAGGAGAGGAGGAAGGGTGGAGAAGCAGATGGACGCTTCCCCTGTGTACCTGGCTGGGAATAAAACCCGGGACTTCCACACGCTGGGGTGATGCTCTACCCCTGAGCCAACTGGCCAGGGACAACATTTTTTTTCAGTTAAAAACATCTAACATCATTCTGGGCCACAAATAATAAAGAAGAGGAAGGTATGAAAAAGACAGGTAGAAAAAATATCAAGTTGCAGAAAACTATGACATATAGCACACAGGTCTAGAGCAGTCAGTAACTCTTATCTATCATGTTCTCAGTTTAAGCCACAGTTTATATCCACGGACTAAGGTGGGGGTTAATGTTAGAGAATTACTGGGAGATGCTATTATGTATAGTCATTAAGTTGAAATAACACTGTGGTTATAATAGTGTGTCACAAGTTGATCTGACCACATCACACAGAAAGTTTCCCAGGATCTGTGGGAGTTTTCCCGCTGAGCTCCTTCCTAGGCAGGCCTCCCTTTCACCTGAACTGACTTCCCTGCAAGCGCCCCTGCCCACCTGATTTGTTATGACCTTTGCTCCACATCTCATTGAGATGTCCTCTCCTGCGTGTCTCCTGATCTTTCCAATTTATGCTGTAGAATTCCCATAATTTCACCACAAGATCTTTCCAGCAGACCTCTGCTATAATTTAGCTCAAGAAAAAAAAAATAGATGTAGTTGAGATTTCGTAAAGAATAAAGGGAAATATGTTACAATTGTCAGCATCTGAAAAATTCTTCACCTTAAATTCTCTGCCTTGCATCTCCTAAGTCCAGTCTCCCTCTCCAAACTCGCCTGCTGATGCTGGGCCATTGCTCAGGGTTCTAAGAGTCCACCTCCCCATGAATCTCTGTGGGCCCCTGTTGATTACTTCATGAAATAGAATATAGCTCTACAAGCTTTGCTTTCCCCAACGATCCAGCCGATCACTCTTTGTCCAGGGAGCACTAAATACAAGCCGGCTTACAACTTGGCCTTGTGTAGGAACTAGACAGGTCTTTAAATTCAGGCTCGTGTGAGAGTGTCAACGCAAGAGCACATTGCAATATCGGAGCAGCAGATTCATACATCAGCCCTCATATTTTCTTTATAAAGTTTACATGCTTTAAAGGGAAGTGGTTGGGACAACTACATGCACTATTTACATGCAGGGCCTTTGTTTCCTACCCCTTAATCTTACTCAGTGCAGTTAAGTGTGATGAATTAAAAAGTGTATGCTGGTGGGAATGTAAACTGGAACAGCCACTAAGGAAAACAATATGGATATTCATTAAAAAACTCAGAATAGAGCTACCATATGACCCAGCAATGCCTTATCTGGGTAACTATCCCCCCAAATTAAATACATTTATTTGTAAAGATATATGCAGACCTGTGTTCACTGCAGCAGTATTTACAGTGGCCAAGACATGGAGATAACTGAGTGTCCTTCGATAGAGGACTGGATAAAGGAGATGTGGCACATATAGAAAATGGAATACTACTCAGCCATAAGAAGTAACGACACACTGCCCTTTGCAACAGCATGGATGGACCTTGAATACACCCTGCTGAGAAAATTAAGTTAGACTGCAAAAGCCAAAAACCAGATAACTTCACTCATATGGGATATTAAACTGAAGGCAACAAATGAACGAACAAGACAAGGAAAAACTCATCGATAGGAGGAGAGGGATTTGGGATTAGTAAAGGGTAATGGGAGTCAAATATATGGTGACAGAGGGTTTGACTTTGGTGATAAACACATAATGTAATACAGATGATATGTCACAAAAATATACTTTGCAAACCAATATAATTTTATTAACCAGTGTCATCTCAATGAATTTAATAAAAAAATTGTTTTAAGTGTAAGATGAATCTCTGCAGTCCTTTTCCATTGGAGGAGAAAGCACAGCAGTGCAGCCTGGGGCCAGACATTATGTTAATTAGCAGAGCAGCAAGAGAGGCAGCAGCCTGCAAGGAGAATCCCCAGGCCCACAGAACAACACACAGCCTTGTTCATTACACTGCCTAGCTGCCAGCGCAGGTCAGCAGGAACTCGCGGGGGAGCCTGGGGGGAGCCTCAGCAGGGCAGCTCGGCCCCCTGCAGGGGCCCTGGAACTAGGGATTTCCCCCAGGTTTCCAGGGGTGCTTTAGAGCTGTTTTAGGTTCACAGCAAAACTGAGAGGAAGGTACAGAGCTTTCCCACAGATCCCCTGACCCCACAGATGCAGAGCCTCTCCCAATATCAACCTTCCACCCCAGAGTAGTGAATTAGTTACAGCTAATGAGTGCACGTACATTAACTCATCACTGTCGTCCAAAATCCACAGTTCACCTTAGGGCTCACATTTGGCGTTGTATAGTTTATGGATTTGGACAAATATGTGATATCAGGTATCCACCATTATAGGAGCACACAGAGTATTTTCACTGCCCTAAAAAATCCTCTGTGCTTTATCTATTCATCCCTTCCCCACCCCCTCCAAGCTATCAGCCACTGCGCTGTCATTTACCTTTTCCCGAATGCCATGTAGTATGTGGCCTTTCAGGTTATGCCCAGGTTGTTTGTTTGTTTTTAAGTACCAAAACAGTAACAGGAAGACTTACCTTCAATTCATTTTCTATTCAAGTCCTCAATCCCTTTGCCTGAATGCCCACACTGGTACCTCTTTTCTCTCTGATTTTGCCCCTCTCCAGTAATCCTCAACCATCAGTAGCAAAACTAAGGTGGTACAGGGTGTTGAGCAAATGAGTAGGCTCTGACTTTACTGGTAGTGAGAGCAGCCTCCTAATGGATGTAGTTTAAGCTCAGTCCTAATGTGTGAGCTAAAACCTAACCATTGAAGGTGGAAGGCAAAGCTGGGAGGAACAGAAGATTTTCGAGTCGATTTGACTAAAGATGTATAGCTTGCTAAGAATGTTGTGGACCTGGTGTGGGGCGAGGGTGGAAGGCAGGGTCAGACCATGGAGAAAAGCCATTTCTAGATGCTAAAATGTTGCATCCTCACTCCAATGTACCACTGAAAGGTTGTCAATGAAGGAGTGACATAGTTACATTTCCGTTTTTAAAAGATGCTCCAGCCTGACTGGTGGTGGTGCAGCGGCTAAGCACCTACCTGGGACTTTGAGGGCCCAGTTTCAAAGCCCTGAGATCACTGGCTGAGCCCAAGGTCACTGGCTTGAGCAAGGGGTCAGCTTGAGCCCTCTGGTCAAGGCACTTATGAGAAGCAATCAATGAACAAATAAAGTGAAACAACTACGATTTGATTCTTCTCACTTCCCCCCCTCACCAAAATCAATAAAAAAGATGCTCCCAGATTTCCATGCAAAAGAGTGAGGTCACAAGAAAGTACACCTGGAAAGATGTTCTGAGGCTTCTACACTCACCTAGGCAAGAAATTAGGTAGCGGTGAGTATGGAAAGCAAAACTGGATCCATGAGACACTTAACAAGGTAAAACTGACAAAAGCTAGTTAATGGTTAGTATATGTGCAGAGAGAAAGGTTTGGAGCTAATATGAATGGACTTATGGCTCTGCCACACCAAGACAGTAAGGACTGGGAGAGGAATAGGTTGGAGGTTAGCAGCAAGGGGTTGGATACTGAGCTCAGTTTTACCATGGCCTGAGGACCCCCATGGCCCAGGTCAGAAAGGAAGTAGGCTACACAGGCCTTGAGATCAAAAGGGAAATCTCAGCTAGAAATACCAATCTGAGAGTGCTCTTAGAAGAGGTGGTAACTTAAGCCACTATGAGGTTGCCTGGGGAGACAGAGTACAGAGGAGCGGAGAAGGGGCCTCCAAATGGATCCTTAGAGGAATTCCAGCAGTTACACGCATTTAATGAGTGACAATGATTCGACTCTTTTATCATTCAGAGCCTTGATGTGGTTTAAAACGATGGCTTGTCACTCATAGATCACAAAGCTGCAAAGAATCCCCCTTCACGGCTTAGTGCAAAATTGTCCACAAAAACTTTAAAATCCTGGCTGGCAGGCCAGGTGCCAAGAGGGTTCTGTAAGGTCAATGGTGGCTTTCTGGGACCCCTGGCTTGCAGTCCTCCCTGAGAATGCTAAGAATGACCTGCCTGTCCTGAGTCTGAGCAACAGTGGGATTTTAATTCTACAACTTCTCATTTTGGTTTGAGTAATAACAATCAAACAAAGAAGACCTCATAGAAACAAACAAACAACAACTCTGAGGGTAACGGAGTACATGTATTCTGCAGATAGTGAAAAACCGGTGGTCAGTAAGCTGTCGCTGAGAAGAAATCCTTGCACACTGCCCTGCACACACCTCCTGTGGCTGTCTCCCAGCCAGGTCCCGGAACAGGTGCTGAGATACGCAGAAAATGAACTGAGTTCTCTGCACTCTGGAAGGCCAGCGACAGGGACAGCAGTCTGGGATGCATCGTACTGCTCAAGGGCCCAGACACAACACTGGAAGAATTCCTACCACCACACAAGAGCACACATGTTTCTGCAAAGCCTGCCTGAGGGAAATGTGCAGCCTTGCTGTGATAAAGGATAGATTTCTAAAATAAGTTAAAGAAACAGAAATTTCTAAAACAAAGGACTATTATGAAACCAACCACACTATAAGCAATAGTTTGAGGACATCAATAAGAAACCAATAAACATGAGCATCATACTTCTTAAACAGTTATAAAAGAAGCCTCATAAAAAATGCTGGACAGGCGATTGGAAATGACTGTCACTTCCAATCCCAGTCACTAGGACAGAGTTCAGTGGGAAGGGAGAAGACTTGTCTCCAACAGATGTGATCAGGAGTGGACAAAGACTTAAGGCTCCTACCTTCTTAGTGGACATGCATTACCACATCTGATCCCGATTGCTGTCCCTAAGAGCTAAGGGACAAGTCACAGCCTCTTGCACTATTTAGGAAAATTATTTTTTATCTAGTTCTAAGTTCCCTTGATTCAAATTCTGCAAAGACAGTGACCTGGGAGGGAAAGGTGGCCTGGCTTGAAGACGCTTGGGTTCAACTACACAGAAAGTACTTAACCACAGCACAGGACAAAGGACTGTTGTAAGGCCTGTTCTTAAATATAAGAATGTCTATGACTATATTATACAAAAAGCACCTGAACCCTTTCCAGTTTTTAACCTTTTATTAATAATTGAAACCTTTGAACCTAAAATGAACCAATATCACATTTTCTGTGGCAGGCATAAATATGTTGAAATAATTATGAGGAGTGACTCAGCCAGTTCAGGTATGAACCAAGATTTCCTAGGTAAATGAATATGGTTCATTCATTTAATTTCAGCAGTCTGTACTTATCAGCTAATGACATGTTCCAAGATGTCCAGTGGATACCTTAAACTACAGACAGTACCAAAACCATCCATCTGTCTATTTATTTATCTATCTATCCATCCATATATCTATGTTTTTCCTATACATACATGCCTATGATAAAACTTAATTTATAAATTAAGCAATTTCACAGATAGCATATTTGTTCTTACCATAGATCTTAGCAACTACAACATATGATATTTTTTCTTTTCTGGTTAGGTTGAGAACTTTTCTTTCCCTTGAAAGGAAGCATGCAGCATGGACAGGCTGGGCAAAGGGGCAATTCACAGCCCAGGCGGGACAGAGCGGGGTAGCACGAAATCTCATCATGCTAGCGAGAACAGTGCACACATTAAAACTTACAAATTGTTTATTTCTAGAACTTTTCCAATTAATGTTTTTGGACCATGGTCAACGGTGGTAACTGAAACCATAGACCAAGAAACTGCAGGTAAATAAATGTTTTTTGTTTGTTTGTTTGCCATACCAAAGGCACAAGAGAGCAAATATAATCTGTCCCTAACACAACCATCCAAAAAACAGTGCAGTTGGTGTTTTCTCAAAAACATTAATAAAAACAATCAAAAAGATGATTGCCACTCCTAAAGTTCTCCTTAGGGCTTAAAGCTAAAAAGAAATACTAACACTTCTTAGCCCTCCTTAAACCTACAGTTTCTTTCAGCATTCATTTCAATGAATACCGAGTCTGCAGGGAGAAAATGACAAGATACAACATCTGCAAGACGGGGACTCCCAGAAATTCCCACAGTTAAGCAACAGAAAAAGACAATGGAGGCGTAATTTTCTGACAGAGACATAAGCAATAGCGAGCAGGCACAACAGGAAACGGCGTGGCACTTCCAAGGATGCGAGAGAGGAGGCGCGGGGTGGGTGTCAGGAAACAGCACAGTTCAGTGCACGCCAGGGCCTACCTATGGGAGCAGGTTCCAGAAGAGTTTTTCAATCCAAGCAAAGTCATCTAAGTCAGAATCTTACTGGGGCTACAAAGCCATTCAGAGTATCTTAGAGGAGGGGTCCTGCTCACCCTTCCAAGGCTTATCAGATGAACTGAGATTGTCGTGGCAGTGGCTAAAACCAAAGGCTCAGGAAAAAAAAATATCCTGGTTTTCACTGCCTAAGTTGCAATTTGCCAGCCGTAGAACTTAGTTCCTTAACCTCTTTCTGTCACAAATGCTTCCCATGTACAATGAGGACAATGTTGGTTCCAGGCAGCGTGAGCTGTGCAAAAGGTAAGACACACTTGCCTTGAAAGGCAAGTGGCACATGGTAAATACTACATAAAGCCTCCCCTGAATTATGTATTTTCCCCCAACAATGTCTGACTCTCTTCTATATACTTAATTTCTAAAACTACTATCCTTATCAGACAACCTGCATCAGATCCTCCTTTTCATGTCTGTGCCCCTCAAAACAATAAACAGCTAAGGAATCCTCATGTTACTACCAAAAAACCCCAAAACAATACCCCGTATTTAACTTTGCACTGCCTCATGAAAATCCCACTTTTCTCTCAGTTACAAAAAAAAAAAAGCCCTATCACGTCATTCTTTGTTGTTGTTGTATTTTGTTTTTGTTTTTATTAAGTGAGAGGTGAGGAGGCAGAGAGACAGACTCCAGTATGCACTCCGACTGAGATCCACCTGGCAAGCCCCCTAAGGGGCAATGCTCTGCCAAACGGGACACTGCTCCGTTGCTCAGCAATCGAGCTATTTCAGCACCTGAGGTGAGGCGATGGAGCCATCCTTGGCACCTGGGACCAATTTGCATGAATCAAACCATAACTGTGGGAGGAGAAGAGAGAGAGAGAAAGAGAGAGAGAAGGGGAAGGAGTGGATAAGCAGATGGTCACTTCTCCTGTGTACCCTGACTGGAAATCGAACCTGGGACTTCCACACACCAGGCTGACACTACCAATGAGCAAACTGGCCAGGGCCTTTTGTTGTTTTTAAAGTCATCAGGTTATTTTTTAAACAAGAAAGTCCTATGGGGGAAAAAAAAGAGGGGCCTCTAGCGAGACCATTTGAGCATTTGCATTAAAAACACCACATGTTAAATCATGGCATTATTTTCCTAGTTTTTTTTCTGTTATTGTTATTGACTGCTTTTGAGTCTCCGGAGTGTTGGCAAGTTGAACTCTGTTACTAAAAGTGAAAAAGAAACGTCTTTTTCTTTCCCTGACAGCTATATCCCCACTGTGACAAAGATAATCATAGACATTAACAGTGGTAACAAGCTATTAGACCATCAAGTCAGTGCTTCCTCCAGCGCAGCCAAAGCATCGAAAATAACACGGTATCATGACTGCATTCTCAAAGGTAAATACATTAAATCGCATTTCCAATTAACAGAAAGGCTCTTTACATCAACAAGCTAAATCCCTGTGCGCTGTATAAAATACTCCAGGTATCTACTGTCAGCCTCTTCAGAGGCAGTCAAACCTCGCTCCATCCTTCTTTTCTCTTTCTCTGATACACCCAATCTCCTGTCCCCTTTGTTTTTACCACTCTAGAACCAGGTAATCCCTTTTTCCTTTACTACATCTATAGCAACCATCATTCCCTATCTGGAGTACATACCCCATTCTTGACCCCTCCAACAATAGCATGAAGATATAATAAGCTCAATGAAGAAAGGGTTTTGGAAGTGTTCTGGGTACTGCTGAACTCACAGCACCTAGAATGATGCCTAGATAGAGTAGGTGCTCAATAATTCCATGTTGAAAGGATGAGTGTACAAATGGATCAATGAATTAATGAATCACATTATCCTTCCTAAGTCCTTAGACAACAGGTGCTGTTCTAGCCTAGCAAGCACTCTTGACACACAGAGATCTTCTGGGGAATAATCGCCTCAATGCATACTTAGTCTTCCTGAAAAAGGCAAGCAAGGTGTCAGAACCACTGAAGAAAGAGGCAGGCAGATATGCAGACCGAACAGTTCAACACATGTGTCCCCTAAATGCAGACAGAGGCTGGTCTGAGGATGAGACCTTGGGATGTTAGAAAAAAGGAGCTCCTGCTCCATTGGAACTGCATGCCATGGGGTAATTTCAATCAACCTGTACCAGGCGTCCCCAAACTACGGCCAGCGGACCGCATGTGGCCCCCTGAGGCCATTTATTGCCCCCCCCCGCCACACTTCCGGAAGGGGCACCTCTTTCATTGGTGGTCAGTGAGAGGAGCACTGTATGTGGCGGCCCTCCAATGGTCTGAGGGACAGTGAACTGGCCCCTGTGTAAAAAGTTTGGGGACCCCTGCTAGAGACCACCATAAAAAAGGGTCCACCGAGAAAGGAAGCAAACCAAGCAGACGCACATAAGGTGCACTCAACTAGCTCCAGACTGTTAAATTATTACAATTCATGAATTCCAGTATTTGCTTAAGTCGGCTGGTTCTGGATTTTCTGTTGCATGCTCCTAAACGAGTCCTAAAGGAGGATATAAGTAACTCCTGGCTTGCATCTGCACAACCCTCAATCTGGAGGGTTCCTGAGTGGCCCTGACACGCCTTCACAGCCTGCCCTTTGCACTCGGTCTCAGTCTGTCGTTCCAACACTGCCCAGCACTGGCCAGAGCTGTCGCTGCTGAACTTAATCCACCTTTGGATTGTGTTTGTCATATGTAAAATTCCACAGGTGTGAATCAACTGCCCAAGGTGTTATGAATTTTTAAACAATCATTCTATATACATTAAAAAGATGCTCATTACAAAAAGCTTATCTTTTTGTGCAGGCCTGCTGATAAGCAGGGGATCAAAGCCCACATGCTGATATACTTATGCTGGACTAATTATCCCAGTTAATAAAAGCACTGTCATTCTGGTCAGTCCACTTAAATGATTTTTAAAAGAAACCTGGGCCTTTTCTATAAAAAAAAAATGAATCACTTTTGGAAACCTCTAAACTGCTTCCTAACTTAACCAGATCACATACTCCTCAAGAACAGATTTTAGCAGAACACTCCTTCTTTTATTAGGAGCTGTCATTTCTCATCATACCATGTCTAAATTTGTTCAAATGTTTTCACCAATTTGTAATAATTTGGTAACAGTGTTCTAGAAGAGTTAAAATATCGGAAGGAATGTGAATAAGATAACCTGCACATGTCCTACATAGTTAGTGTGCTTATAAAAGTCTCTCAGAGTTGAAAGTAAACAGATGTCTTCAAATTTCTGCGAGAAGACAGTGGTGTCAAAGTAACACACTGACGGAATAAGCAGTACTGATTACTGAGCACAAGTATTCTTGTCCTCTCATCTATAAAATCAAGGCGGAGCTAAAACCCTGAGCAATAAAATATACCCGTGCCTGGCTTACCTAGGTGCAGCTTGCATCCACTGTAAGCTCACTGCAATCTGCATGGTAGAGAACACTTCTGGAAGGTAGCAGCAGACCCAGTATTAATGATCCCACAGAACCAGATGGGATCGTGGGCCTGATAACCTAGGTCTCCAGGAAATCATTTCTAAATTAAACTTCTCACTGCTTCCTAAACTAATTCCGTTTCCGTTCCCAATTCCAGACCTGTCCAACATAGCAGGAATGAACAATTTTACTCATCACATTAAAACATGTATTGTCTCTTATTTTCTGCCAACTGTGGACTTACTCTCAGAGCCCAGGCTGGATTACAAGCACATTTGATGACAGAAAATCTGAAACTTACCTTCTTTTATTTAGTGCTGGTGAAGGCGGAGCTGATTTTGGGATCACATGAGAAAGATGCAAAATTCTAATCCCAGCTGCAGTTTAAGGACCTTCCAGTAAAATGGGGTTTTAATTTTGTGTTCTGAACATTTAGTAACTAAATCACAAATCCAGTACTCTAAGTAACAATTTATAGTTTGATACAAGGGAAGAAACAATCATAAAAATACAATAAATGAATGAATGGGTCAATAAAAAACCTTGGCTAGACAGAGGAAAGCTCATTTCAATAATGAAGTATAATAACTTTGTTGCCTGAGAAAATCACTTCAGTCTGTGCTTCACGTCTCTGCTCTGCAGGATGGCAACAGTGACCACAGGCACCACTGGGCCTGCCCTCATGGTCTCTGTCAGTTTTAATTCTCATTCAGAGTTCTCCAGCCAGTGCCTGGGTACACATTGTGTGCTCAATGAAAGGTAACCCTTTTTAAATTAATGAATTTAGCAAAGTTACTTGAATAAAGGAAACAAGTGCCTATTTACAGCGTGCAACCAAGGTATCCCAGAGAAATCTGAGGATGAAAGCCTTGTGGCTCAGATAAGTTTATGCAATCTCCCAGACGGGCCTCAGTTTAACATTTTTCCTTCAAGGACATTCAATGTCAGCTGAACAAAATGTCTCAACCGATGTCTGTCAAATTCTACAATTTTCCTACTAGATTAAGGTGGAAAGGATATGGGGACATAAGTGGTGAGGGATGGAGACTTGAGTTGGGAGGGTAGTGAATACACAATACAGCAGGGGTCCCCAAACTTTTTACACAGGGGCCAGTTCACTGTCCCTCAGACCATTGGAGGGCCGGACTATAAAAAAAAACTATGAACAAATCCCTATGCACACTGCCCATGTCTTATTTTAAAGTAAGAAAACAAAACGGGAACAAATACAATAATTAAAATAAAGAACAAGTAAATTTAAATCAACAAACTGACCAGTATTTCAATGGGAACTATGGGCCTGATTTTGGCTAATGAGATGGTCCATGTGCTCCTCTCACTGAGCACCAATGAAAGAGGTGCCCCTTCCGGAAGTGCGGCGGGGGCCGGATAAATGGCCTCAAGGGGCCGCATGCGGCCCGCGGGCTGTAGTTTGGGGACCCCTCCAATACAGTGTACAGAGATGTGTTATACAATTGGGCACCTGAAACCTGTATAAAATTATGTTAACTAGGCCTGACCTGCGGTGGCACAGTGGATAAAGCGTCAACCTGGAAACACTGAGGTTGCTGGTTCAAAATCCTGGCTTGCTTGGTCAAGGCACATATGGGAGTTGATGATTCCTGCTCCTCCCCCTTCTCTCTCTCTCTCTCTCTCTCTCTCTCTCTCTCTCTTTCTCTCTCTCCCCCCTCTCTAAAATGAATGAATGAATAAATAAATAAATATGTTAACTAGTATTATACCAATAAACTCAGTAATTTTTTTTTATTTTTAAAAAAGACATTTCTGCTACTTTGTTTATAATTTGTTGACCAAGACTGTATACCTTTAATATGTACTGATATTATTTCTGTTTAATAGTCACAAACTGAACTTTGCTGCTCTGCTACCCACTGAGCCACACTTCTCAGAACTGCCCAGTGAGGAAGAGAAGAAAGAAAAATAGCCATTTTATAGGGGTCTTCATTATATACATTGTGACTTCAATATAACTCCTGTCTTTCTCAGCAATAGGACTGCAGTCTATAGGACACATCTCAGGGAGAACTTGATGAAACACTACCTTACACCATAAGGGAATATCCATAAGGGCTGGGGGGAGCCAGCTGGCCAAAGACGCCTTTTGATTTGGTAGCTACAGTCATACAGAGACATGCTAGACCACACAACTAAAAACAAAAACTTCAACAGAGCCAGTCTATCACCAGCAATAGTACACTCCAGAGGAAAAGACTATAGATTAAAATTGGAAAAAAAAAGTTGTTTCAAGATTACACATTGGCAAGGCAGGGCCTGATAACTATCCCAGCCATTCCCTGATGAATTTGAAAGGCTTGAAATCAGACAATTTGATTATAGTGTAACATGAGGCTCCCTTTTGAAAAAGGAGATTCAGTCTGCAATAAAATCAAACTGAGAAGGACTCAACTCACCTGAATGTAGTCTCAAGACTCATTGCAGCCACATGACTGAGCTCTAAGAATGGAGTGAGAGGAAATGGTGCCAATGGCAGAAGCCTTGTAGTCATTTACCATAAACGATGCCACCCACACACCAGAAAGAATCAGGAATCCAATCCTAATTACAGGAAGCAAACAGTTATAAGATGCATCCTAATTATAGGGACACTAATACTGAAAAAACTGTGCATTGTAAAATTCAGTGGCTCCCAACCCAGGGAGATTTTCCTCCCCAGAGGACATCTGTACAAGGTCTACAGAGATCGTCACAACTAGGAGGTGATACGCCTGGCATCTAGTGGGTAGAAGTCAAGGATGGTGTCAAATCTCCTACAATGGGTGCAGGACAAGTTATAAGAGTGCTGAGCTTGAGAAACCCTGATACAACTAATGAAAGATGGTTACTTTGCATACAGTAAATGTAAAAACATGAGGTAACTTTTAGTGTAAGTGAACTACGGGAAGTGTAGAGACAGTTGCAGATTTGAAACAGCCGTTGGAAAACTTGAGTCTGCTTTGCTCTATCTCCAGACTGGGGACTGGGGATGACCTCCACCCCATCAGCTAAACATCGACTGCCCAGTCCTCTGATAGCAAACTCCTCTCACTGCATTCATGCTCTTTAAAGGGCGCCCCGCTATGTGACTGGCATGAAAGATTTGAGGTACCCCATCAAGAGTCAGAAGGCCAATCTGCCTGACTTATGTACAGAGTTACTCCCATCAGACCACATCTCTGACCACCATCTATACTGCTCACAAAAATTAGGGGAGATTTCAAAATGAATATGAAGTGACAAAAAAAAAGCATTTGATTTTTTTTATTAAACAAGAACATCAGAAAAGCAAACATAGGTCAAAGTTGTTTGATTATGCAAATGAGATGAAAAACCAACTTTTATTTCATACAAAAGGCTGAAAGTACTGGAGTATCTGCACGTTCCCTGATCCCCTAATTTTTGTGAGCAGTGTGATAACCATCTATTGTATCCAAAGAACCAAAAAAAAAAACAGCATAAAAGTTGGTCTCTGCCTGAGTAAAAGGTATAATCCTACTGGAAATGATCACCACTGACATGAGTATATGACAAATCATTTGAAGAAACAATTAAAACTGAAAGCAGCAATTCTGAAGTTGAAAAAAAAAATCTCAGAACTGTTTTTAGAGTATTCTTACAGTTTTGAGATTAAGTTCTCAAGTCCAGCAGGGATCAAATGTCATTCATTCATGCAGGGCCTTTCCAACTGGTGGCCATAGCAACCTGTTGCCTGGGTGATAATTTACTCAATGTTTTCCTAGACAATGACCTTTCTTTCTTAAAGTTAAAGAAGGTGTAAAGGAAATATCTAACACAACAATGTTAAAAACAAGTCAGTGAACTACTCACTTGGCAGCACAAGCACAAAAAATTGGAACAATACAAATAAAACTAGCATGGCCGTGGGCAAGGATGCTACGCAATAAGAGAAGTATACCATAAAATTAAAAACAAATAGTGTTAAAGACAAAACCTGCACCCAGTCCAGACTTCACTCCATTCAATTCAAAAGTCTCTAGCACTTTCTTCTGCTCTCTCTCCATCCACCATAATGAGCACTCATCACCTTGATCACGGGCAGGAAGCAGCCCACGGAGCTGCACACACAGTGAGTTCTAGGTTCAGAAACTCCTCCTCTCTATGAACGAGCAAGCTAGAGTTTTCTGTTTGGCTTTCCAAAAGAGATAATTATGATTCCATAAATGGCAAGTCAGCATTATCTGAACCCTTGGATCATAGCAAGAGAATCAAGTTAAACACACTTCTCAAACTTTCCATGTTCTATTAATAAAAACAGAAGCCCATGATATCAGCAATAGAGTATGGATCACTTTCTCCAAAAATGCAGCACTTTACTTTTGTTACATGCTTACAACTAAAAAAAAATCTTAGAAAATCTTACTCAATTTCTCCATATTTGTTTGAAATTTTGCTATGACAACAGATTCTCATCCAGGTACCTTCTTACTGAGATTTCATTAAGCACTGGCTTTTTATTTAGGTTCAATCACTTATGACATTTTATGGGTTCTTAGGTATTTTTTCAGTTTTTTTGTGTAAACTCATTTTAGGAAAGGAGTGTGTTTGAGGTCTGCTTCTAGGCTCATTATGTCGTTATTGCAATGAGATCTGCAGTCCTAGTGTGCATAAAGTAGAAAGCTGCTTTGGATCAGTAAACATTTTATTTTTAGAAGTTCTCTTACTTCATAACAACAACAAAAATGCTTCCAAACACACTGCAAATGGGACTGCCAGCGTCTAGTCTGCACAGTATCCACACAATTATCAAAACCAGAAGTGAGAATATTGCAGCTAATTCAACTTTCAGTTTTGCCAATAGCTTTGGAAATTTCTACATATAATGAGTGAAGTTAAACATTTACAGTCAACTTCAGCAGGCCATTTCCAGTAATTATTATTGATGTCTGAATTTAGTTTCCATTTATAGGAAAAGGGCTGTCTTTGCATTGGTGACTATGAGATTTAAAAACCTTTTACAAAATATTTAACACCCAAAGCAAAAATCTAGACACCAGGGACCCTTAACATTGAACGGTAAAAATGTTAACCAATGCTAATACCTATCATTCTCATTTCAGAAGATCTGTTAATTTCCTCTAGAAAAAATAGACAATTATAATAATTATTATTTTTCATTTTAAAGTCAGATTTGTATAGAGTATAGAGCAACAGTACATATTTCACTTGACTACACCCCTACATGAAAACTGGTAACAGCTTTCATTAGCAGGTACTTCTGAAAGATTATTAGGAAAATATAACTATATTATAGAGAGCTGATGCTAAGTCAATTTTCTTTCTCTACTGGCTTTTACAAATTCCTCAGGAACATCTAAAATAGAATTTAATTCATAATAAATTTCAATTTACATAAAACTCCAGGGAAATATATTAAATATGAAGCATACCAAAAGTCTTTTTCCAGATCAGAAAGTCTCTAATTTGCAGCATAAGATGATGCAAATACTTTCTTAAAACCCATTTTCAAAGTTTATGGCCATACAAAAAAAGTATATCCACCCATATCATGTGGTTATCCAAGCAAATCTCGAAAAAAAATTAATAGTAAAAACAAAAACACTGGAAAAGGGAAGATGGAAAAAATATCCAGGAAAAAGGAAAACACGGAAGCTTTGTTACAATGAACCATTCGGGTTTCTTTAACTACAGAGAAAAATACATTGTAATTAAAAAGATCAGTTTTTAAAGCCTTTACTAAGATAAGACAGATAACTTCAAACACAATCTTAGAACAGTGGGAAACTCTAAATCCAAACAGCAGGAAAAGGTAGTACCTGGTTTTAAATTCCAGTAAAAGCGACCTGGGCAAAATTCTTTTCTGCCCTAATTCAAAGGAAAGGGGGAAAAAATCCAACCCAAGATCAAATGAAGAATTGTTTTTCCTTTTCATTTACAGCTTAAAAGCTTCTTGGAAACACCAGTAATCTGTCAGAAAGTGTGAAAAATTATGCTTAATAGATAATCTTAAAACTTAACTCAAAAGATGTTAATAAATACACTGGAACTGGTGGTAGGCAACAGTGACAGCAGTTCGATGAGTACAATGCTCTCCTTTAGCTGTCACCTGTTATCAATCTAAAAATGTGATCACTGTGACTACATGTTTCTTGCTTGTAAAATAAGTAAGAAGCTGTGAAAATGTTTCCAAGTTTCCAGGCCTCAGAGAAGACAGTAGAGAACTCAGAAAGGGGGATTTCCTCAACTGCCTTCATCAGAGGCAAAGCTGCTTGTGAACCTTTAAGTGTTTACTCAGAATAATGGACATATGATCAGTTTTAAATCCTCCGTGAGATAAGGGTTTTTCAAATGTTTTCTAAGACCCTGGATCCAATAACCAATATATACAGACAATTTGGGCCAGAATCTGGTTTTAGTTTACAGGGACTGGATCAGCACGGCCAGGACATGAGAAGGTAGCAAGCCTTGCACCAGCTCCCTCAAGATTCAAGGCAAGTGCTCAACAGTGAGAAGATCAGGGTAAAAATTCAATGGCCGGTAATTTTCTATGAAAAAGAACTAGAAAGGAAGCCACGTCTGCTGGGCAGACTCAATCCCTCTACTTTCTGACCCTCACAGGTGAGGTCTCCTCCAAGACTCACTCCTTTCAGGAGAGGCAGTTTGCAACTAACAGGCCCTGAGTGCTTTCCTTTATTCCATTTCTCAGTGAAGTGACCTGACAATGATGCACCTTCTTCACAGAAGTTACCGTATTTCCTCACGTATAAGACACACCTTCCCCCTCCCCGAAAAATTCGGGGTCTAAAAACTAGGTGCATCTTCTACAGTGGTTGTAGAAGTGAGGCATTTCAAATGCCATAGGTGGAACTGAGGATGAGGCAGTATATGAAGACAGAGATTCATCATCAGACACAGATGAGGACAAGCTAATGGATGAGAGTTTTGACAGTGATGGGGAGTTGTATGAATTTTATGATGAATTAAACTTGAGTTGAATAACTTTATGTAATACATTTTTTTCCACAAATTTTGGACCCCAGAATTTAGGTGTGTCTTATACATGGGGAAATACGGTACTAGTTTAGTTCAAAGCCTGTCCTGCGATTGTTTAAAAAGAAAGCCTCAGCTGACCTGTCCACTGGACCTGCCAGCTACCTGTGAGGCTTAAGAGTTTTGGAAATAGCCTAACCTGTGGTGGCGCAGTGGATAAAGCGTTGACCTGGAAATGCTGAGGTCGCCGGTTCGAAACCCTAGGCTTGCCTGGTCAAGGCACATATGGGAGTAGATGCTTCCAGCTCCTCCCCACCTTCTCTCTCTTGTCTCTCTCTCCCTTTCTCTCTCCTCTCTAAAATGAATAATAATAAAAAAAAGAAACAGTTAAATGATAAAAATAAATAAATAAAGATGGTTCTCCTTTAAAAAAAAAAAAAGAGTTTTGGAAGTGTATCTCACTTTTCTGAATTTCTCCAAGGATCAAGTTTGGCTTCTGAGTCAGAAATCGTATTCCTTCACATGGCTTTGTGAAGGGGATGTTTTTGAGTTGTTTTTTATAAAGTAAAACCACAGAAGGGATTTCTTCCTTATTATCACTTCTGATCATTCTGTTCATGTGTCAGCTCTGAGTAAGACACAACTCCTACCTCCAGAACTTAAGGCTCTGAGACATAACCCAGAACCCTCACCATGTTAGCAGAATCCAAGTGTGACATAAGATAAGCAAAAATGCATGATTTGAGCAACAGAGCTGCAATGGAAATGAGGCCTTTTGAACCTGCAGCTCTCCACTGAGGCCTCCTCTGTGCCTCCAGCACACAGGGCCCAGTTCTGTTCTGATCAGGTGTCTGTGAATACACATGCTCCCAAGTGAGTGTGGGGAAGGGGGATGCTGTATCTATTTTCAGGCTTTCATTTGTAATGACTCATTTATTTAATGGACACTAAACGATGATGCAAGCCATGGGGTTCCCTGGTAAAAGCAGAGCTCCAAAATCACAGTGAATACAGTAGAGCTTAATGACTGCTCAAGAGAGTTAGGCCTGGATTCAGGTTTTCTGGTACTGATTCTCATCTCTGAATAGGAACATTGAGCAAGATACTTGTGTCACTTAACCTCAATTTTCTTGAAGAAGATGAAAAATAGTACCTACTCCAAAGGGTTATTAAATATTGTTTTTTATTTAGATAGTTAATTTTAATGGGGTGACATTGATCAATTAGGGTACATAGATTCAGAGAAAACATCTCCAAGTCATTTTGACATTTGATTATGTTGCCAAAGTCAAATCGTCTTCCATCACCTTCTATCTGATTTTCTTTGTGTCCCTTTCCTCTCCCCACCCCTTCCCTCTCCTCCCCCCACAACCACCACACTCTTGTCCATATTCCTGAGTCTCAATTTTGTGTTCCACATATGTATGGAATCATACAGTTCTTAGTTTTTTCTGATTTACTTATTTTAACAAACAAGCAAACAATCCAATAAAAAAAATGGGAAGAGGACATGAACAGACACTTCTCCCAGGAAGAAATACAAATGGCCAACAGATATATGAAAAGATGCTCATCTTCACAAGCTATTAGAGAAATGCAAATCAAACCTACAATGAGATACCACCTCACACCTGTAAGATTAGCTATTATCAACAAGACAGGTAATAACAAGTGTTGGAGAGGCTGTGGAGAGAATGGAACCTTTATTCACTCTTGGGAATGTAAAGTAGTACAACCACTATAGAAGAAAGTATGGTGGTTCCTCAAAAAATTAAGAATAGAACTACCATATGACTCAACAATCCCTTTGCTGGGTATATACCCCCAAGACTCAAAAACATTGGTACGCAAAGGGTTATTAAATATTCTAAATTAAGTACAGTACTTAGAGAACCCTATCCAGGTCAGAACAAGGGTAAGGCAAGGGTGGATAATATTAATATAATTTTGATATACATACTTAATATAATCAGCATCTCTTTAGATTAGAGACATCTTGTACATGTGTAGAGAAAAAGACATTACAAAGGGTAAGGGCAGCCTGACCAGGCGGTGGCACAGTGGAGAGAGCGTCGGACTGGGATGCAGAGGACCCAGGTTCAAGACCCCAAGGTCGCCAGCTTGAGCGCAGGCTCATCTGGTTTGAGCCAGCTCACCCAAGGTCGCTGGCTCGAGCAAGGGGTTGCTCGGTCTGCTGAAGGCCCACGGTCAAGGCACATATGAGAAAGCAATCAATGAACAACTAACGTGTCACAAGGAAAAAACTGATGATTGATGTTTCTCATCTCTCTCCGTTTCTGTCTGACTCTCTCTCTGTCTCTGTAAAAATAAATAAATAAATAAATAAATAATTTTTTAAAAAAGGGTAAGGGCATCTGAGAATGAAGGCAGGCAAAAACTAGACAACATCAGCTCTGAACCTGGTGGTCAGAAAGGACCCCTACATTAGTGCTATCACACTAAGAGTAGTGCAAAATGCACCACTGACTCAGCTACTCGATGTGCCTGGACTCTGTAGTTTCTAGAGAAGGGTCAGGAAAGTTCACTCCTTACTTAATTTATTGTCTATTTCTGGTGGGGCAGCAGTGGATGGGTACGTGTGCTTGTGCATATCTTGGCCACTTTGTGTCAAACAGAAAAGAAGATGCAATGGAGAGGTTGGAGGAGACAGGGTGCCCCAAAAAGCTCACAAAGCAGAATACTTCCTGTCTATCTGTTACGTGCAAAACTGAGAAGCTATGCTCCATTATGTACATCACACTATAAAAAGGAAAATGAGCAAAATCAGAACGTGCTTGGAGGTGAAGCAAGTATGAGGAAAAACATGAACATATGAAAATGTACAATAGTTAAAAGATTTTGGGTGCTTGGCCTGGTGGTGGAAGGTAGGAAGATGCAGTTGGAAACTGTCTTCAAAGTAATAAAGGCCCAGTCCTTGGGCTGGGAAATGGGTTGTTCTGTATACCCCGAATACAAAGAAAAGCCATGAGAGGGAGATGAAAGAGATGAGCATGGAACTCAGAAAGTTGCAAAGATTAGATGGGCTCCATTTTTTTCACTGATTTGCCAGCCGCGGTATCTGAGCACTCAAACACACACACACACACACACACACACACAAAAAAAAAAAAAACAAAAACCAACAAACAGACTCCTCATGGTGAGATTACAGCCTATCTCAACTCAATTGACAAAAAAAAAAAAAAGTAATAGAATCACTAAGTTTTATCTGGGCCAGTGGCCACCCAGCTGACATTTGCCAGATTCCCTTGCATCTACATGTGCATCTGTGAGTGAATTCTGATCAATATCAGCATGTATAGTCAAGATACTTGTTTTCAAAGGGAAAGGGACATAGCCTCAACTTCCGCTTGACATCCTCCAGGTGCTCACAGAGCAGCTTTTATGGCAGGAGCTAGAGTTCTCATCGGAGATCATCAGAGTGCTTTGGGTGGTGAGTAACAAGACAGAAGGAGCCTGGCTCTCCATACTGCCCCTCCACAGGCACTAAACTGCCTGGGTGCAGACTATTACATAAGAATGAGAATCACCAGATTATTTAAGCCACTATTACTTGAGATATTGTTATAGCAGATGAACAGGATTCCAAATACACATGCTTACAAAAGTTCTTTGATTTGTGAATGGCAGATCAGTATTAGAAAATCCAGTCTCAGAGAAAATACAAGAATATAATGCACTTTGTAGATTACTTAAGCTGGCATCTCCAGAGGCATTCTGACATTCATCAGAATATGCAATGTCAGTGATTCAAATTCTAATTCATATATAATATACACGGGCGTGCGCGCACACAGAACTTAATGTGATGAGAGCTGTTAATAAGACTAACAAGCATTTTTTTTTACTCTAGGATATACAACTTGGATACACTGAGAAAAAAACACCTACCACTAAGAATCAAAACACACAGTAGAAAAAGCTAATTTTCTCACATAGCAAGACAACTTATAACTGCATCTTTGAGTCCGTAAAACATTCAGGCACAAAAACACAGGTGTAGGAGTGAGTGAGCACCAGACCCCCAGCCTGATCCATGTGTGGCTCCCTCACAGAGAGGAAATCTGCTTTCCTGGGCTTGAGGGCACAGAGAGCTAATGGGTTGAATTTCCACAGTGGAGACTATTGTCAAACTGGCTGATCAACGGATTAGATGCTTGATAAAAATTCGAAATAAAGAAAAGATTGGTATCAATGAGGAGACAAGGGTGAAATCTATTAGATTACCTCTTTGCTACTGGTGAGATACAGTCTGAAAAGCACTCTCAAAAATATAGAGAAACAATGGGATGAAAACAGCAAAAGCACGAGATCTAAGACAGCACTGGAGTAGGGGGTGCTGCACTCACTGCCACCCAGGACAGAGATGGAATCACAGCGAGATCATAGACAGCACTGGAGTAGGGGGTGCTGCACTCACTGCCACCCAGAACAGAGATGGAATCACAGCGAGATCATAGACAGCGCTGGAGTATGGGGTGCTGCACTCACTGCCACCCAGGACAGAGATGGAATCACAGTGAGATCATAGAACAGTCAACCTAAATAACCAACTGAAGACTAGATACAGAAATCCTATAACTAAGGATTGATAGAAAAGGCCACATCCAGACTGGTAGGAAGGGCAGAAAGGCAAACAGGCTGAGCCCTCTCCCACGGGCTGCAGCTGAGAGCCCAGAAGGATTTCTCAGCTGCAAAGGTTCCCCATGAGAAGCACAGAATCTCAGCCCCTTGTGAGACTCCTCAGCCCAGAGGAGCAAAGCCAAGAAAAGATGCCCATCAATATCTGGGTGTAACAATCAGTGGAAATTGTGTTCAGGGGAGAACCACTAGTCTGCTAGCAAAACAAGTGCTTTCTTTGTAAGGTCGGTGGATAATGGGGGATGGTCACGTGGGGAACTCAGACCCACGAACTTTGGCTAGGACTGCCCAGAACCAAGCACGCCAAAAGAGGCTTCACAGGAACCGTTTGGAAAAAAGCGACCGTCTACCAGCCAGTGGGATTTCACCACGTCATGTTAGCTCGACTTCCCTAGAGGGACCCCTTTAAATATCTCCCACGCGGTTTAATCTGTGCAACTTCCCTGGCCTCCATCTTACCTCAGGGCCAGGGAACCTTGCCAGGTGGGATGCGCACTCTGTACTCAAGAAAGCCTTATTGTTATTCCACACTTCGTGGCTCTGAGCCCTCTTCCTTCCTTCTCGGCGGGGAAAAATACCTTACATTTTGGTGCCGAAAACCCAGGAGGAGTTAGAAGTCTGCAAGGACCACTCCTCTTCCTCATCCCCTCTGAGAAAGAACCAGAATCTCCAACCTTCCACCCACTTAGGCGCACAGTGTGGTAAGTCCCCTGCCTCCAGCCTTCCCCTCAGGTCTTTCCTCTGAGACTCCCTGTCCGAAACCGTAGCTACGTCAGGGAACTCTTTTCCATCAGAGTGAGCATGTGCTTCGGAGATGTCCCGAGCATATCTACTTTACCTTTTCCGTCCGTGGCCAGACCTTGAGTTTTTAGGACGCTAATACTCAAATCTGACCACTCCGAGGACTGAGGGCGGCTGTGGGGGCACAGGAATCTCCCTCCCTAAGGAAGAAGAAACTGTTCTTCTCCACTGTGGCCAGGCCACAGAACCCACTGAATTAGCCTCCTGAAGGGACTCTCGGTGTTAACACCCTCACCAATTTAACTATCACCAAAAAAGCTGGGAACTGATTGGAGATCTCTTACATATACAGCTTCTAATAATTTGCGCACCTGTCCTTAATCTCTGTGCCGCCTGTTCCATACCACACAGGCCTTTTTCTGGCCAGAGAAACCTCACCTAAAACCTCCACTCCTGATCTTTCCTTCTCTGTGGACTCCCAACTCTCTCTCCCTCCTGTCTGACCCCTGGGGGCACCCCTCTCTCGGGACTTTTCTCTGATCCTTCTGCAGACCTCTTTTGTGCTCGGGTCTCTTCCTTCTGAGAGCCCCCTCCCCTTCCTTCTCAAAAACCTGTTTCTTATTCACCACTACCATCTCTTTCTCCTCCTCTGCTGGTCAGGGGCCCTTCCCTTCTTCACTGTGTTCTTTAACCCCTCCTCCGCCAGGCCATTCTCAGCCTGGCATTGTCTCTTACACCGGTTTTCAGGATGTCCAACCCCAATTTTCTTGCAGGAAGTTCTGGTCCTGTCCTTCCTTTGGCTCCAGCATCTCCTGCAGGATCTGGGTGCCGGGCTATGCATAACCCCCCTCCTCTTATTCCCAACCCCCAAACCCCTATCTGGGACCTGTGAACATGGCATTTAAAGTTTTTAATGGTCCCAACTAGTAGAAACAAGCCAAGGCTGTTCGCCAGGCCCACATGCAGAAGGTAACACTCAAACCCCGACTCTTGTGGCAACCCTGAGACCAGCAGCTTGCTTTAAGTGCGGCAAGCAGGACCACTCATCCTGGCAGGGCCCCTGCCAGCGGCTGCCCACTGAGCCCTGCCCTGACTGCAAGCAGCCCAGTCACTGGTGGAGTAATTGCCCCTTTGGGAAACAGGTTTTTCCTCAGCGCCTCTACGTGGAGGACAAGCCGCCCAAATGGGAAGGCCAATCCAGCCAGGTGGGTGCATTGCTTGAACTCCTAGGACACAGCCTGGACTTGGAGAACCAGGGTATGCTGCAACAAGTGGGTAACTCCATCTCATTTCTTGTGGACACGGGGGCTACCTTTTCTGTTTTGCCATCACACTCTAGACCTCTAGTTCCCTCACAGGTCTCGGTTATGGGAATGGATGGGACCCCTTCCTTTCCCCTTTTACGCCACTCCTGACATGCAGTTCTGCCTCAAACTTGCCTCCTTATAGGACCTCTGGCAGTCGGAACCACTGGACTCCATCCATCTCCAGCTCATCAAAAGGCTGGACCCTGCAAATCCCCCTATTACTCCTCTTTTTTTAAAATCCTTACAGGACCGCATCCGTGAAGTTTCTCCAATCATGGCCACACACATGTTCCTCCTGACACCCCTCAAAGCCACCACCTTCCGATCTCCCCCTCCCCACGATGTCCTTATTCAGGAGGAAGTAGCCAGATGAATAAACGGCGCCCTTTCTCTATTTAACACAAAAGGTCAGAATGTAAGATCGGTGGATAATGGGGGAAGGTCACGTGGGGAACTCAGACCCGCGAACTTTGGCTAGGACCGCCCACAACCAAGCGTGCCAAAGGAGGCTTCACAGGAACCGTTTGGAAAAAAGCAACCGTCTACCAGCCAGTGGGATTTCACCACATCATGTTAGCTTGACTTCCCTAGAGGGACCCCTTTAAATATCTCCCACGCAGTTTAATCTGTGCAACTTTCCTGGCCTCCATCTTACCTCAGGGCCAGGGAACTTTGCTGGGCGGGATGCGCGCTCTGTACTGAATAAAGCCATTGCTATTCCACACTTGGTGGCTCCGAGCCCCGTTCCTTCCTTCTCGGCGAGGAAAAATACCTTACATTCTTAAAGGGCCAGCACATAAAACCTCATTCCTAGCCAGTCACCCTAAGGTCTGGCAAAGGCAGGGTTGAGCAGACTAGAGTCGTATGAGGACAAACTAAGGTTTGTAATGCCAAAAAAAAAAAAAGAGCAAAACGAACAGTTGACAGGATCCCTGCACGAAATCTCTCCTCTCTACAGCAGATGCCATCTTTCCTTTTTTTTTAAAGATTTTATTTATTCATTTTTAGAGAGGAGAGAGAGAGAGAGAGAGAGAAGGGGGAGGAGCAGGAAGCATCAACTCCCTTGACCAGGCAAGCCCAGGGTTTAGAACCAGTGACCTCAGTGTTCCAGGTCGACGCTTTATCCACTGCACCACCACAGGTCAGGCAACCACCTAACTTGCCTGAAGCACTCCCCCATATAGCATCAACCTTGGGGGAATGCAATAGCCCCACCCTCCCTTAAGATCAGGAACAATGTCCACTTTTACCACAATCACCTCACGCCTGTCAGAATAGCAACCATCATGCACTGCTGGTAGGAATGCAGATTGGCGAAGCCACTGTGGAAAACAATATAGAAAGTCTTCAAAAATTAAAAATGGCCTGACCAGGCAGTGGCACAGTGGATAGAGCATTGGACTGGGATGTGGAGGACCCAGGTTCAAGACCCCGAGATCACCAGCTTGAGCGCGGGCTCATCCAGTTTGAGCAAAGCTCACCAGCTTGGACCCAAAGTCGCGGGCTCAAGCAAGGGGTTACTTGGTCTGCTGGAGGCCTGCGGTCAAGGCACATATGAAAAAGCAATCAATGAACAACTAAGGTGTCGCAATGAAAAACTGATGATTGATGCTTCTCATCTCTCTCTGTTCCTGTCTGTCTGTCCCTATTATCACTCTCTCTGACTCTGTCTATAAAAATAAATAAGTAAATAAATAAAAAATAAAATTTTCACATGAAAAAAAAACCTAATAGAAAAAAAATAAATAAAAATGGAGCTGCCTGCCTATGACCGACTCATTCCACTTCTGGGTGTGTATCTGAAAAAACCCAAAACACTAATTCAAAAGAATATATTCACACCAATATTCATTGCAGCACTATTTATAATAGCCAAGCTATGGCAGCAACCCAGGTGCCCATAAATACAGGAGTGGATAAAAAGCTGTGTTATATAAACATACAATGGAATATTACTCAGCCATAAAAAAGAATCTTACCATTTAAAATAGCATGTATGAATCAAGAAGGTATTATATTCAGTAAAATAATTTAGTCAGAGAAAGTCAATTATTATAAGATTTCATTATATGTAAAATCTAAAGAACAATATAAAGAAACAAACAAAAAAACCAGATCCTCAGATACAAAGAACAGACTGATAGTTGCCAGAGAGGAGAGGGGTTCAGGGACTGGGTGAGAAAATGAAGGGATTGAGAAGTACAGCCTGCTGCTTATAAAACAGTCAAGGGGATGTAAAGTATCACACATGTAGTCACTAATATTATAATAACTATGTACGGTGCAGCGGGTAATGGAAATATTGACAGCAACACTTAGTAAGATGTGTGATCCTCTGGCCACTATGTTGTGCACCTGAAACCAATGCAAAGTAATATCGAATGTAAACTGTAATTGGAAAAACTTTATCAAATTTATAAAAAAAAGAACAGCAAAAGATAAGAGTCAGTAATCACTGCCAATATGAAAAGACCTTAGGAGACCATTTTCAAAAGTTTATTGCTACCAAATAAGCAAGGAGTGACAGGGTAGGGATTAATTCACCAGTGATTAAAAAATGGTATCAGCAAAAATTTCAGTTATCACTTACCCTTCACCAGACACTATAAGAAAAGTGTACTTTGAACATCTCAATTTATCCCTGAAAAAACCTGACCTGTTAAGTTTTATCATGACCATTTTACAGATGATCAAACTAATGCTTACAATTTAGCAAAACCTATTAAATGAGTGCCTACACAGTACCATGTACAATTACTGAGGACAAAGACGAGCAAAAACAATATAAAACAAAACAAAAAGAACAACCAGGCCTCTGCCCTAATAGACTAACACTGTTAACTGCACAGGTCATCAGCTCATAACCCAGCAACACTCTGGCCACAAAGTTTTTAAAATTTCGTTGTTGTACATTCTTAACTTGAAGTGAAAGAGAGCATGACCTTTCATCTCCAAACCCTTGACTGCAGCTTCTTTCTCTGTGGTACAGAGTGGTAAAGGTACACAAAAAGCATGCAGAATCAGCGCTACCATATCCTGTGAATATGTTTGACATATCCATAACCTGGCTGGCTTACTACAGATATTGACTTTTGGAAATAAATAAATAAATGTTTTTCTCAAACAGTTTTGCATGTCTGACCACAAATTCTCAACCCTAAAGGTTTCGTGCTTGACCAGGTGGTGGCACAGTGGATAGAGTGTCGACCTAGGATGCTGAGGACCCAGGTTCAAAACCCTAAGGTTGCCTGTTTGAACACGGGCTCACCAGCTTGAGCAAGGGGTCACTGGTTTGGCTAGAGCCCCCGGTCAAGACACATATAGGAAGCAATCAACGAACAACTAAGGTGCCATAATTACTAATACTTCCCATCTGTCTCCCTTCTGTCTGTCTGTCTGTCTGTCTCTCTCTGTCTACATGGGAGGTGGGGGGTCCACAAATATTTTCAAACGGCAGTTCCCACTCTAAATAATAAACATAACCATTTTGGAATTGAGCTTCTTTAGCCTAATGCAGTAAGTGGAAGGATTCACTGGTTTCTTCTAGCGCTAATCTTAGTAGGATGTGCCTCTGTTGAATGGCCTGCCAGTAGGAGATACGAGACAAAGAAAAGACCATAGCATGTGACCTCTGAAAATCTGCAAGGGAATGCCAACAAGATCAAGGAGGCGGAGAGATGGTGAGTTGTTCCTCATTATGGGATCAAGATCTCTGTGGTGGTGGTGGTGGTGCTTCTGTTTTAGGATCAAAGGATATGGGTTCAAATCCCACCTCCTTCTCTTTCTGTGTATTTGTGCCAAGTCGTAGGCCTCGGCCCACCATTCCTCAGTTGTAAAATAAAACTTGAAGACCCTACAGTGTAGAAGATTGGCTGTGATAAGGCAAATGAAGCCACAAAAACAGTGTCTTGTACATGGTAAGAACTCAGCAAATGACAGAATGAGATGTTTTTATATTTGATCCTTTTAAAGGGTAGTATGCCAAAGGCACTTGGTCAGTTCATGCTGAGAAACTCATAATACATTTACGTATTCATATTTTCCAACATGTTCCTTCTAGCTAAGATGCCCAAGGCTGCCAAAAATAATCACACTATTTGTGATCTTATGTTTATGTAACAGAAACGAAATGGAATTTTATGGTCTGCTGTGTTCAACACCAATGCCTAGACTGTGATAATTCCATGCAGTGCTGTGTAACAAGAATTTATGCAATACTCAATCCAAAGATGCAGCTCCCAGTCCAGCAAAGCTTTACCAAACTAGCCGCTTAAGAAAAAAGCCAGCCAGCCCCCATCTGTAAATTTCATCTTACATGCACTTGGCAGCAGCTAGTTACTTGACCTGGATAGTAAATTTGATCTTATTCATTTTTAAAAAGCAGATTTTGGTAATAAAAATGTGTTTTAAATAGCAAAATATACATTAAAAAATGAAAATACAAATGTAGAAGAATTGTCACATTTGGTATAAAATATATGTTGCCAGTTGATAAACACAGCAGACAACAGAATAGTAATATTTCAACTGTAATTGTCAGGCCCATAGGTCTCACTTTGGAGCCAAGGATAGGAACACTATGTTGTTAATAAAGATGAGTTGTTACACTATCCATTCAACAACTCTCACAAACTAAACTCTGAAAAATGGTAACATGATCATCATTCCTGAGAACAATAGACAGGCATTGTATTTTTTTTTTTTTTTTTTTTTTTACTATTTTGAGGAAGGGTATACTCTTTTTGTTTTTAAGTTATCATAAAGTAAACAGACTTGACTCCGTTGCTAGTTTGGCTGGCCTCCAACCTTGTCATTAAGGGCAGATCACAGACATGTGTCCCCTGCTCCCTGGGCTAAAGGCAATATGGACACAGCATGGTCACAGGTGCTGGGAAGGCATCTGTGGAGACAGAGGCTTGTAATCCAGTTGGTGCCAGGCCCACACAGTGCCTTCCAGAAGAACCAGCAAGTTTAACTTAGTTAGCTCCAGGGGCAGCAATGTAGGGCAGAGGAAGGAATCTTAACCCTGGCTGGCTGGCTCAGTGGACAGAGCATCAGCACAGCATGCGGACATTCTGGGTTCAATACCAGGTCAGGGAACACATGAGATGTGAACATCTGCTTCTCTTCTCCATCCTCTTCCCCTTCTCTCCCTCTCCCCCCCCTGCAGCCAGTGGTTTAACGGAACCGAGCATCAGCCTGGGTGCTGAAGATAGCTCGATATATTCGAACATCATTCCCAGACAGGTGATGCCAGGTGGATCCCAGTCAGGGCACATGTGGGAGTCTGTCTCTCTATCTCCCCTCCTCTCACTTTAAAAAAATAAAATAAAATAAAAGGTAAGGAATCTAAGGACTTGTGTGTATGCTATCACCTCACAGTATAAGATGAAATGGAAAAGCAATTTGTGCCAAACAACAGTCTATTTATCAAATATTTCCAAGTAGAAGTCCAGAAAATTAGATGTCTGTTCCTTTAAATATTATATTTGAAATCACATAAATTATTCGAGGTATAAAATATTTTATCCACTCAACAAATATTGACTGAGTGCTGAGCGACTGGGAAGGGACAAGCTCTCTTCGTAGGAGATACACTTTCCTCGGGTAGAAACTGTAAAAATAATACTAAAGAAACTAAAAAGTCAAGAGGATAACTTGGAATTAGCTCAAACAAGCAATAAACCTTTAAGCAGAGACACTGAGGGAGAAAATAAGCCAGGAGTGGAGCCTCCCAGGAACAGGGAGCAGAGAACAGAAAGAGAGATGAGAACAATGCAAATCAAGCAGGGGAGACAGAGAGACAGGCTGAGAGAAAGAGAACACATCACAGCTATGGTCTTTAAAAATTCACCAACATTCTTCAGGGTAAAAATCACTGGAACAAATTTCTGATGTCCTTACATCAAAGTATCTTTCACAGTCACCCTTGAAAATAAAAAGCCACATAAAGTACAAAAAAAATTTATATAAACATAAATGTTCCATATTCAAATTTTCCTAAAATCACACACAATATAGTCAAAAAACTATCACCATTACATTTTGTACATACGCTTGCATCTACAAATACAATGTAGTCAGATGGTCTATAAGAATCTGATTTGCACCAAAAGAAAATAAAATCAAGTGGCTGACACTGTAGACATGAAAACTTTAATATAGTTCAAGGTCAAAAGGATGTCTGTCTGTCCCTTTGCAAAGAATCCACTAATACCTTTTTTTTTTCATTCAGCATAGGCCACAGGGGCAGAACGCACAAGGATGTCCACATCTACTCTGAAGGATGATGCTCACGTGGTGTCTGGCAAACAACCTGTGTTTCATTTTTCAAATGCATTTGTGTTCATCTCAAGTCAAAACTAAAATGAGTTTAACGGTTTATCACCATTTAGGCCAGTGTTTCCCAACCTTTTTTGTGCCATGCCCCACATTAACCTTTCTAAAATTTTTATGTCCCCCCCTATGTAACATACATAATTTTTAACATTAAAAAATTGATTTGTTCACTTAATAAACATAAATGATAGGTTCTAGGAAGAAATCACTATGAAATTGTTAACAAAACACAGTAAGTAAAATTTCAAAACATATAATGAAAAACAGAAATTTAAATTCCAAATAATTTTAATACAGATTTTTCTATATTAATTTATTAATTTAATTTAGTGTGATCCTTGCGCTTGATGCTTGCTGCACAGAGATTTTATATTAGGTTCCAATTTGGTTAGCTTTAGTCTCAAGTCTCCACGTTGTGTTATATCCAGCCGATTTCTTTTTTTTACCAGTAAATCATTTACAGCACTAAATCCACATTCAGCTAAAAATGAAGAAACCGTAGCAATAGTTTTCTTGCACATTTGGTTGAATTTGGGTATTTGATTTCTGTTTCCTCACAAAGCCATGCCATCGCTCCTTTGATATTAAATAAAGCTTTAACTGACTCATCATTTTGCAATTCTGCGAGTTCTTCTTGAAACTGCATATTTGATATATCAGACAAATCCACTAACATTGGCTGCATCATCCATGTTGGGAAATCAATTTGTTTTAAATCAGAAAATCTTTCTTTTAAATCAGCCGATAGAATATTCAAATGATTGACAATAACAAGTAAAGCGGTATCAGTTACTTCACATTTTTGGAGCCAATGAAACTGTTTAAAGTTTTTGTTGTTAATATGTTTCTGACATAACTCAATATTGGTAATGAAACCAAATATCTTTGCTTTTGCATCGACAAGAGTTTTATTTGTTCCTTGAAGTTGCTTATTTAATATATTTAGTTTTTCAAAGATATCGGCTAAATAACTCATAAATGCTTTACCATCTATTGTTAACAGATACTTCATTTCAGGTTTGTCGCTTAAAAAATCACTAAGAGTATCAAACAGTTCCATAAATCTTTTCAAACAGTTTCCTTTAGATAGCCATCTTACTTCAGTATGAAGTAAAAGTCTCACATGGTCTTCATTTTGTTCTTCACAAAATAGCTTGAAAAGATGCTCACATTTGGCACTAGCTTTAATAGCATTAACACACTTTATTACTGTATGTAATACTTCATTCAGAACAGGCGAGATGTTTTTAGCTACCAAGTTTTTCCTATGAATAACACAATGCACAAGAATCATTTCTGGATTCGCATCTTTCATCAATTTTAAGCAGCCATTTTTCTTGCCCATCATATTGGGAGCACCATCTGCAGCACAAGATGATATATTTTTCATTGGTATATCATTGACATCTAAGTAGTTTTTTAGCTTATTATATATATCTTTGGAGGTAGTGGTGCTTTCTAATCTTTTACAGAACAACATTTCTTCAGCAAAATGTCCTTTATCAATATATCTTACGTAAGTTATCAATACTGCCTCACTGTCTCTCAAAGTTGATTCATTCATTTGCAAGGAGAATTTTCTTGTTTTCAGCTTTTCAATAAGTTGTTTTTCAATATCCTCACTCATTTCGTCTATTCTTCTGCTAATAGAATTGTCACTGAGTGGCATAGCTTTTACATCTTTGTCATCTTTTTCAAGAACCGTTTTAAGAAATGCTGATATTGACGGTTTTATTAAATTCTCTCCTATAGTGTGATTTTCTCCAGTTTTAGCGATGAATAAAGAAATTTGATAACTAGCCTCAAGAACACGATTATTAGTTGAAGTATGAGCAGTAAATAGAGACTTTAATGTTGTTCTTTTTTCAAAATTTTTCTTTAAAGTTTTAAAGTATCTCAAATCTGAATTAATATGAGCACTATGTTTCACCTTCAAATGCGCCTCAAGATGACCTCGTTTCATTGATTCCTTGGTCAAGCATTGCTGGCATAAAAGACAAAAAGGAATCCGCTCATCATGACCAGCAGGTATGAACCCAAATTTTAAATATTCCTCCGAATATTGACGAGTTTTTTTCTTGCTTGCACCACTCATTTTACTATGGGCTATAATAAAAATAAGATCAATTAAAAACTAATATTAAAATATGTGTTATAATATATTCAATGTGACATAGAGTAAACGTATACTAAAAATTCATATTTATTTAAATGTATATAACACATTTACTACACTACCACCGCAAATCAAAAGGTATCTATATTTTTTCCACTTGACAAAATTTTCTGGAAATTTATGCTTCTAAAATTAAAATTGTTGTGCATGCACTATTATAGCCCCAATAATATTTATAAAATATTATTGCTTTCTAGCTCCGATGCAAGAAGTACTTAATAAATAGTTTAATATTGATAAAAATAAAATCAAATACTTACCAATTATATCTATACAATATATATATATGTATATTTATTAAATCAACGAGCTTTTACAACAGTTTTGACTGACACTTATTTCAAATTAACACCAACTGAATGATGTGAAACACTACAGAAGTTGCGATGGGCCAATTAGGTGAGAATAACTGCGTTGTTTAGCGAGTTTTTAAAACGTCCAGGATTCCCCGCGGCAGACAGCACGCTCCGCGGTGAACCCAGGACGAAGTTTACTTGACGACGCCAATCACCCAGTTGATATTTTGGTCTCGTCAAACGAAATTATACTTAATAATTATTTACCGCAATTATTTAAGAATTGCATTTTTTGTCAAATTTGGCACCGATATCTAGCATTGCATTTAAATGGCCTGGGGCGAAAGAGTTAAAGTCGTGTCGAGTCCATTTTCAAATTGCCCCCCTTAACTATCGAATTGCCCCGCTGTGGGGCGTGGGCCCCACGTTGGGAAACACAGATTTAGGCAGTGATCCACAATGAAAAACTCACATCCAAAGGACACTTAGGCTCAATTAATGGGCTTTTGTCAATGCAAGTTCACAATGAAAACCATACAAAAGGCAAATGGGCTATGCATTTTACAATTATATGTGGAGTTTCAGTCTAGGGAAAAAAAATTCTTTAGGACTAAATATGAGACTACTGCTAAATATTCAATCTTCTAAAGCAATCTAATATTTTAATATTTAAACATAATTCTTCCATAAACTATGATTTTATAAAGTGAAATATCCCCTCAGTCTTCATTCCCAAAAGTCAGAAAAACGTCTAGGGGAAAAAAATGTAGCTCAGAAGGCTCACATTTGTTATTTTTAAAAACCGATGACTTTTGCCTGTGATAAAAGGGTGGTACATTTTACACAAGTTTTTGGTAATGTTTTAAAGGTCACATTAAATAACAAAGACCTCAGAGGCAGAACATTTGGTTTTGGTTATGCGAGTCCAAGGTTTCTCAATCGCAGTGCTGTAGACACTCCGGGCCAAAGGTTTCCCTGACATGGGGACGGTGCCGTGCCTCAGGTTTCCCTGACATGGGGACGGTGCTGTGCCTCAGGTTTCCCTGACATGGGGACTGTGCTGTGCCACAGGTTTCCCTGACATGGGGACGGTGCTGTGCCTCAGGTTTCCCTGACATGGGGACTGTGCTGTGCCACAGGTTTCCCTGACATGGGGACTGTGCCGTCCCACAGGTTTCCCTGACGTGGGGACGGTGCCGTGCCACAGGTTTCCCTGACATGGGGACGGTGCTGTGCCACAGGTTTCCCTGACATGGGGACGGTGCTGTGCCACAGGTTTCCCTGACATGGGGACTGTGCCGTGCCACAGGTTTCCCTGACATGGGGACGGTGCCGTGCCACAGGTTTCCCTGACATGGGGACGGTGCTGTGCCTCAGGTTTCCCTGACATGGGGACGGTGCTGTGCCTCAGGTTTCCCTGACATGGGGACGGTGCCGTCCCACAGGTTTCCCTGACATGGGGACGGTGCCGTCCCACAGGTTTCCCTGACATGGGGACGGTGCCGTCCCACAGGTTTCCCTGACATGGGGACGGTGCCGTGCCACAGGTTTCCCTGACATGGGGACGGTGCCGTCCCACAGGTTTCCCTGACATGGGGACGGTGCCGTGCCACAGGTTTCCCTGACATGGGGACGGTGCCGTGCCACAGGTTTCCCTGACATGGGGACGGTGCCGTGCCACAGGTTTCCCTGACATGGGAACGGTGCTGTGCCTCAGGTTTCCCTGACATGGGGACGGTGCCGTGCCACAGGTTTCCCTGACATGGGGACTGTGCCGTCCCACAGGTTTCCCTGACATGGGGACGGTGCTGTGCCTCAGGTTTCCCTGACATGGGGACTGTGCCGTCCCTCAGGTTTCCCTGACGTGGGGACGGTGCCGTGCCTCAGGTTTCCCTGACATGGGGACTGTGCCGTCCCACAGGTTTCCCTGACGTGGGGACGGTGCCGTGCCACAGGTTTCCCTGACATGGGGACGGTGCTGTGCCACAGGTTTCCCTGACATGGGGACTGTGCCGTGCCACAGGTTTCCCTGACATGGGGACGGTGCCGTGCCACAGGTTTCCCTGACATGGGGACGGTGCCGTCCCACAGGTTTCCCTGACATGGGGACGGTGCCGTCCCACAGGTTTCCCTGACATGGGGACGGTGCCGTGCCACAGGTTTCCCTGACATGGGGACGGTGCCGTGCCACAGGTTTCCCTGACATGGGAACGGTGCTGTGCCTCAGGTTTCCCTGACATGGGGACGGTGCCGTGCCACAGGTTTCCCTGACATGGGGACGGTGCTGTGCCTCAGGTTTCCCTGACATGGGGACGGTGCTGTGCATTGTGGGATGTTCAGCAGCATCGCTGCCTCTGCCACTACATGGCAGCAGCAACCTTTCTCCCTGTTGTGACAAGCACAATGTCCCAGCAGGGGACACAGAAATCACCTTCAGTAGAGAACCACTACACTAGAGACTGTCACTATATAGTCGCCATCCTTATATAAACATATAAAATCTGAAAAGAGGTAAGACATTTTCAACCTCCTTATCACCAACATTTTTGTATTTTCAGAAATAAACCTATATCTTTTAAAATAGAAGTAAGGCCTGACCTGTGGTGGCACAGTGGGATAAAGCGCCAACCTGGAACACTGAGGTTGCCGGTTCAAAACCTTGGGCTTGCCTGGTCAAGGCACATATGGGAGTTGATGCTTCCTGCTCCTCCCTCTGTTTTTTCTATCTCTTTCCTCTCTCTGTCTCTTTCTCTGTCTGTGTCTCCTCTCTTTAAAAATATGAATAAATAAAATGTAAAAAATAAATTGTAAAAAATAAAAAAATTATTATAAAAATAATTATGTTAAAATAGAAGTAAAAACGAAAATTAAGGAAAAAAATCAAGCCACCGGAGCCTCAGTCATCTCGGAGTCCTGTTATTGCAGGGGTATAAAAGCTTTAATTTTATGGAGACTCCCACAACATCTTATACCTCAAAAACTCATAAACTTCCAGAACTTACTCTAGGAAATACTGGTCCCATCCATGAAAGACATATAAATCCCACCTCACACAGTTTGGCAATTGCTATGATTTTTCTTTCAGTTAATCCATGTAATTTAATCTTTACAATAGAAAGTAAGGGATAAAAAAAATGAACAGGGAGGCAAAATAATTAAGTCTGATTTAAAAATGTGATTTTGGGTTTCATTCTACACTCACTGAAGATGGAAAATCATCCCATTCCACGGGGTTAACAAACACATGTGCGTTACCTCAGTGTTGTGTGAGCTCTTGGGGTGGGGACGTCTTAGCCAGGAGGGGTGCTGCCTGAGCTGTGCTCCTGCCAAGGTTCTCAGGCAATTTCCCAGGCCGACAAAGGAGAAAGAACCCTTAGGGACAGCATGACCTCCTAGGTGTGGGCAATCTGAGGGAGCTCCATGGGCCGTGCAACCTTGCCGAGTCTGCCCACGGACAGACAAGGTAAATGACAGTGTGTCAGTCACTTAACCTCTCATCTCCTGGTCCTCCTAGCTGAGGAAAGATGGCGGATAATCCATCATCTGGCTAATTTATCTTCCTCCACAACCACATGGAAAATGCCCCTTCAGATTCAGATGGGTGACTGGCAGACAGAAAGATTCCAGTTACAGATGGCTCCCTGAAAGCTCCTTTCCACCCAAGACCCCACCCAAGTCTCTTCTTGTACAAGTATACTTCACCGTGAGAAGGGAAAACATCTGACCTTTCCAAACAAACAATTATGAAATCTTCACACGGGAGTCTAATTGCCAATTTCTACTAAACATTACACTACCACCATTACAAGAGAAAGATAATCCAATTTATAAACCATAGATAGGACATAACTTTACAGAAGGCCTCAATTTTATAAAGCAAGAAAATCCTATAGCAAGCTTCTAAAACTTACAAACCACACCAAATACAGCCTCCGGGTTATTTTGTCCCCATCATGCTTAAAAGGCAACATTTTGCAGACTCAGAAGGCTAGCAGCAAACTACAGCAAGTCCCAAGTGAAATCATGCACTTCTCAGAACTAGCCAGCCCAGCCGCATAAATGGTTTAGAGAGGGCTTCTGGCCGACACTCGTGGTCAAGTTCACCCTGTTTCAACAGGGCAGGATATAACCCTTTTCAGCACAGCCAAGTGGGAGACCTGCCCAGCTGGCTGGGATGGTCTTCAATAGGCCTTGTCCCATATTTAGCTCACAAGAGCACACCAGTTAATGAAATTCCAAGTGACAGTCACAAGCTCTGCCTTAGAATGTGTCACAAATCTTGCAAAGGTAACTACAGGCTCCAACCTGCTGTCTGGGACCGAAGATGTATCATGAGGCCAACCTCACTTCCTGTTAGCCAGGCTCTCAAGTTCCTAAAGAAGTCCTCAGCATTTTGTAGAACACAGCCAAAAGAAGAAAATCCTCATGCTTTAGAAGCCAATATGTCTACTGAAGGAAAAGATCAAATGAACAGAACAAAAAATAGAAACAGAATTCTGAAATGGAACTCAGTTGCTTAACTGCGGAGTTTCCTGTAGTCAAAAATAGAATCCAGACATTTGACAGTTACACGTACTTTTGCAGTTGCCCGTAATGCATGATGGAGAATTATGTTCAAATAAAGACAAGAAGTGCCATGTCACCTATATGCAATAAATATGGTTAAAAAAAGACAATGTTTACAGACTTTGACTTATTCCCCTAGACTGTGCTCACAGCACCATGAACACTGCTAAGACCGACTGGGGACAAAAGCAATGGGGTGGGTTCTCTAAATAACTACGTGCCACTAAGAACACTAAATACCATTAAATGAAGATTTTAAATGTGAAAGATCATGACAAATTGGAATTTATAATGGCATTATATGAATTTGAGTCAAGAAGGGGCCACCAATCCTCTCTTTCTCCAAATCTCAGTTTAACCATCCTTAAAATGGCCATTCATGACACTAAAGACCAGCACTTCTCAAACTTGTTTAAATCACCAGAATTCCGTGTTAGAATGCAGCCTGGGTTCTGACTCGGTAGTCTGGGTGGGCTGTGAGGCTGTGCGCCTCTAACACGCTCCTCCTGAAGTGGAAACACTTTTCAGAGGGTCGTGCTGAGAGGGTTCTGACTCAGTAGTCTGGGTGGGCTGTGAGGCTGTGCGCCTCTAACAAGCTCCTCCTGAAGTGGAAACACTTTTCAGAGGGTCGTGCTGAGAGGGTTCTGACTCAGTAGTCTGGGTGGGCTGTGAGGCTGTGCGCCTCTAACAAGCTCCTCCTGAAGTGGAAACACTTTTCAGTGGGTCATGCTGAGAGGGTTCTGACTCGGTAGTCTGGGTGGGCTGTGAGGCTGTGCACCTCTAACACGCTCCTCCTGAAGTGGAAACACTTTTCAGTGGGTCATGCTGAGAGGGTTCTGACTCGGTAGTCTGGGTGGGCTGTGAGGCTGTGCACCTCTAACACGCTCCTCCTGAAGTGGAAACACTTTTCAGAGGGTCGTGCTGAGAGGGTTCAGAAGCTCATTCATATGAAACATGCTAAGCTACCAAACCAACAGCTACCTCCTTTCATCTTTCTTTTTTTATATATTGAATTTACTTAGGTGACTCTAGTTAACATAATTATACAGGTTTCAGGTACACAGTTCAGCAAGACATCTTCTGTTTATCATACTGTGTATCCATCCCCTCCAACTCAAGTCTCCATCCATCACCGTTTACCTCGATCAAATATCTTGGATTTCATTGGAACAGCAATGTACTCCACCCAAAAGATGACCCAGGCTAGTACCGAGACAGTCCAGAGAATCAGACCTCTCTGCTCCACAATAGCATGGGAGAGGGCAGAGGACCCAACTTTAGCCAACGATGTGTAAGGGGAAGTCAGGTAGACTTCCTGTGATGAAAGAGTCATTCTCCCCCCTTCTTTAGCTCCTGCTTTGCCCCTTCCAGGGGAGGCTGGGCTACAGGAGGCTCTACGAGTCATCTTGGAACCACAAGGTGACAAGGATGAGGGAGAAGGGGCACACACAGATGACAAATACAGAGTAGAAAGAGGCAAAATCAGGGGCCAGCAAGCTACGACCCACAGGCCAAATGAAGGCTGCCAGATGTTTTTGTAAATAAAGTTTTACTGGAGCAGAAACATTCATTTTTTTTTACTTACTGTATGTGGTTTGTGTTTGTGGAATGTTAGCAAAAATAAGTATTTGCGGCAAAGACCACATGGCTTTTTAAGTCTAAAATATGTCCTGTCTGGCCATTTTCAGAAACTTGCTGACCCCTGTTTAAGATCATTAAATTGCATATCCATAAGCTTTAATCCATCTTCCATTCACCATTGTAGTTCTTCAATAGCTGTCTTCCCTGCTGGATAGTCAACTCTGAAGCCACCTTTCTTGTCAGCCGTTTCAGCACAGTCCCAGGCCCATAAGACAATCAGTAAGTTAAACAAACTGTAATTAAGCCCATATTTTCTAAGTCAAGATATTTTAATGTTTCCGTTTCCTTCTCTAGCTCTTTAATATAAGGCATTCAGAATATGCTAAAAATGATAGTTCTTAATAAAACGTCCTACTCATAGCAGTAGACTGCCTTTCATCCTCCACAGACATTTCCCTCCTCTCAGACTTCATGCCGGCAAACCAGACTGCAGTTCCCAAATGCGGGCTCGTCGTACCCAGAAGCAGAAGAACCAGAGACCTGGAAGTCCAAGGTCAGAGTTTACACGACCACCAGACAGACCCCTGGCAACCCGCATGACAGACAGACTGTGTCCCAGCAAACTTGAGTCCTCACCAGAAAAAACACACAATAATGGACAGCCTTTTGTGAGCCCAAGAGAAAACATAAACTTTGAATAAAGGAAGAAAAGAAAAAAGAAGTAGAAGATCCAAGAATGATTAAAAATCCCTGACTTCCTATATAAGCAATTTTCAACATTTTTCTTCTCATGGCACCAGAGGTGGATTAAGGTCAATTGAGGCCCTGGGCGAAGAAGAAAATATTGGGGCCCTTAAAAATAAGAGACAGAGAAAATAAAAATATATGTTAACCATATTTTTAAATAAATAAAAAATATTATGTACTATTAATGTTAAAATTGCACATACGAAACCAACCTTGGTGTCATTAGAAAAAACTGTAAAGTTGGGGTTTTGCAGGGCCCTTCAGAAGTCAGGGCCCCGGGCATGTGCCTGATGTGCCTGCTGTGAAATCCACCTCTGCATGGCACATGTAAATGAATTATGGTACTAAAATTCTGCAGCTCGCCAAAAAATGTAATTTTGCCATTGTGACAAAAATATAGATATAATTTTGATTCATTCACACCAGACAGCTATTGTTTGTTGGTTGTTACTGTTTTTTTTTACTTGAAAGACTAAAACTAAATAAATAAATAGAAAATAAAAAAAATTCAGAGCTCCTGACTAAATATTCAGGTATTTCATATTTTATAAATTCTTGTGGCTGCCTGACCGGGCAGTGGCACAATGTATAGAGCGTCAGACTGGGGCGTGGAAGACCCAGATTTGAGACTCTGAGTTTGCTGGCTTGAGAGCGGGCTCACCAGCTGGAGTGAGGAGTCACTGGCTTGAATGTAGGATCATAAACATGACCCCATAGTCGCTGGCTTGAGCCCAAGGGTCGCTGGCTTGAGAAAGGGGTCACTCACTCTGCTGCAGTCCCGGTCAAAGCACATATGAGAAAGCAATCAATGAACAGCTAATGAGACTAAGGAGCTGCAACAAAGAATTGATGCTTCTCATCTCTCTTCCTTCCTGTCTGTCCCTACCTGTCCCTCTCTCTGTCTCTGTCACAAAAAAAAAATAAATAAATAAAAGTTCTTGTGGCCAAAAAATTAATGTACTATAGCATTAGAGCTACTTATAGGATATCTTAAAGTGACTCCTAAAATTTTTATGAAATTGTCTTATAGCAAAATATTATGATCTGACCAGGCAGTGGCACAGTGGATAGAGTGTCGGACTGGGATGCGGAGGACCCAGGTTTGAGACCCTGAGGTCGCCAGCTGGAGCGCAGGCTCATCTGGTCTGAGCAAGGCTTACCAGCTTGAGCCCAAGGTCTTCTGAAGGCCCACAGTCAAGGCACATGGGAGAAATCAGTCAATGAACAACTAAGGTGCCACAACAAAGAATTGATGTTTCTCATCTCTCTCCCTTCCTGTCTGTCTGTCCCTCTCTCTGACTCTCTGTCTCTGCCACACACACACACACAAAAAAAACCCAAACTACATTATGATGAAAATGAATGCTATTAGTTATTTTCAAAGAGGGAATAGTCCCCTTGATAAAATTTGCAGTTGATACGTTTTTTTCTGCTGTATTTTACAGGATAATAGCACAAAAAAGAAAACAAAATGGGTGGTAGAGCCAGAACATGGCTGGAATTCCTGCTTGGGGACCTAGGGCCATTGTTTACCTTTCCTGGCCTCAGTTT